>NC_086225.1:51381406-51588906 GCF_035770615.1 Melospiza melodia melodia | reverse complement strand
TGCCCGCGGCCCGGCCCGGAACGTTCCTGGCCCGGAACGTTCCCGCTCGGGAGCGCTGCTGGCACGGCCCGGGCAGCTGCCGGGGCGCACAGGGGATTTGGCGCGGCCGGGCCGGCCAAGGGCGGCAGTGGCGGAGCCGCGCCGGTGCGAGCCGTGCGGAGCCGAGCGGAGCCAGGCCGGGCCGGCCAAGGGCGGCAGAGGCGGCGCGGGCGCTGCTGCGCCGGCCCGGGCGGTGCTGGCCGCTCCGTCCGCTCCAGGCGTGGGGCTCGGGCGCCGCCGGTAGCCCCGGGCCCGGTGCCGGCCCCGCCGGGCACGGGCAGCGGGCGGGGCTCCCCGGGACGGCGCCGGCCCCGCGTGCTGGAGCGGCCGCCGCTGGAGCCTCTTTCCTGCCGGGAGCCGCGCTCCGTCCGGGGCCGGCAGCGAGCGCGGGCTTTGGCCGCTCAAAGTTCGGCGGTGCCGTGGCTCGGAGGCGCTTTGGAGGCGTTGATTGCATCGCTGGGTTCGGTTTGCAGCGGGTGTACGCTAAGGGATACGGTGTTCTTCCTGAGCGGCACGGTTCTCGGTGCCGGTTGGGATGATAAAGGTTCGTTTTGGATTGAGTTTTGTAGTCGGATTTTTTTTTTCCCGGGGTATTATGTTTAGAAGGGCGCGCAATGGTTTTTACGGGTCGTAGCGCGAAGCAGCGGTTCGCATTTTAATTCTGTTGCGGTGGCTTTTATTAGCGTGAGTGTGTAGTGTTTGTTTTGGGGGGCTTGAGGTAGCGTCGTGTCGTTCATTGCAGCGGGTTTTTAATCTCGATAATTGCATGTGTGTTTATCGTCTTCCAGGGTTTTTATTTATTTGGTTTGTTTGATTGTAGTGTATGTTTTATGGTTACGGGTAATTTGGGGGACATTGTTTATGGTTACGTTTGTCTTTAGTCTTTGTGTTTGTTTCTAGGTGGTATTTTTATTTTGATAGCTTGAGGCACTATGGGTTTATTCAGTGGGGAATAATTTTTTTGTTGCAGATTTATCTGGTTTTTGGTATTATTCTTGTTGTTGGTTTCTTTATTTTCCTTTTTTGTTGTTGTTGTTGTCTTTTAATGTATTTGAGTATTGTTTATCAGGGTTTTTTTTGGGAACATGGGTATTTATATGGTGGGTTTTTAAAGTATTTATTTATTTGGGTAGTTAATTTCTTAGTTCTTAGTGGTTGAGATGTTTTTCCATTTTGTTAATTAGTTCAGGTTTTAAAGTTATTTTTACAGAGGATTGTTTATTCTTTGAGTTAGTGTAGAGGTCGAATTTTGTTGTTTTTTATTTTTTTTTAGTAACGTCGTTCAGGGTGAGTGGCACTGGCTTGAGTTTAGTAGATTGGTTTGACTTTTTTTTAGTACTTTTTGTAATTTGCTGTGTGTGTTTCTATAGGATTTTCTTTTATTTTGGTTCCATTTTTCTGTCGTGATGAGAATTGTTATTGAAAAGAGTGTTCTTTGTTTTTTTGCTGACACTTGTTTGGCTGTTGGAGGTATCTTGATGTTTTTGGAAGATATTGGTGGGAATTTGATGCTGTTTGTTTTGTCATTTCATTTAGGAATTGGATTTTAAATATGCAATTATGACTCTAACTATATTGAAACAAAAGAAATAGATGTGTAGCAATGGGAATGAGCCAATTTTATTTTTATATATTCGGTCAATTTTTAAAATTTAATATGTAACATAAGTCATTATATGTTACAATAAGTTACTCTAATTTTAATAGAGTATTGTGTTTGTTTATAGATATATGAATAGAGAATATAAATGTAAATACAACCCAAACAAAAATACAAATATATAAATGTATTGCAACTATATGCAGATATATAAAAAATTAATAATAAATTGTAAATGTAAAATAACATGAATTGTAAAATATATAATACACGTAATACTGCATATATTTTATGAAAAATATTATAGGAAATGGATATAAAATAGATATAAATATGGATGTGATATATCTATCTATATCTATCATTTGTTGTATATTATGATAAATATAAATATAAAAAAAATTTAGGTAGTTTAAAATAATGGATGGTTTTGTTTTTTCTTTGCCAAAGCAGGGATTTTCGTGTAAAAATTACAAATACAAATAATATAAAGGTAGAAATATAAGTATAGAAATATACCATAAACACATTAAAGATTTATATAAAAATTAGAAATATAAGGAAAAATAGGTTGTAGCAGTAGATATGGTAAATAATTTAAAAAATAATTCCCGTACATTTTTTTAATAAGGTGCATATTATATATAGTTATTAATATAATGCATCAATATAAACTATAAATATATATAAAATATCAACTATTTATAAGAAGGAATAAAAGCTCTGTGTCATGTGCAGCAGTAGAAAATTTCAGGCTCCCAGGGAATAAATCGTTTTCTTTAAATCATTTTCGTTTTGGAGTTTTTTTTTTTACTCCCGGGTAGCCTGAAAGTTTCTACTGCTGCTTTTTTATTCTAAAGGTGGAAAGGTAAACCAAGATCAGAAATAGAAGAAAGGCAAAGGGAAGGGAAGGGAAAGGAAAGGAAAGGAAAGGAAAGGAAAGGAAAGGAAAGGAAAGGAAAGGAAAGGAAAGGAAAGGGAAAGGGAAAGGGAAAGGAAAGGGAAAGGAAAGGGAAAGGGAAAGGGAAAGGGAAAGGAAAGGAAAGGAAAGGAAAGGAAGCAGGAGAGCAAGAAGGAACGGAAGTGGTGAAAAAAAAAACCGAGTGAAAAAAGTAAAAAGAGTTGGAGGGAAAAAGAGAGGGCATTCGGGAGGAGCAGTGCTGCCTCAGGTGCTTCCCCGCCCTGGGGCGAAGGACCCGTTTGATGCCCGGGAGGGACTGCAGCTCCCGGTGGCGGGGGACGGAGCCGTGGCTGTCAGCCCGAGACTACAACTCCCGGCAGGCCGTGCTGCCTACGCGGCGTGTGACGCAACGGCTGACGCGGCACATGAGTGGCTGGCGTGCCAGGCGGCCGCGCCGGGCTGTGCGCGCGCAGCTGCCGGCGCCTCTCCCGCGCGGGACAGCGACGCTGGAGGGGCGGAGCCTCCGTCTGGCCGCCCGCACGGAGCTGAGCTGCGCGGAAGGAGCGTCCGCCCGGTTCCTCGGCCTCACCCAGCGGTGCCGGGGGCGGGGGCGCTGCCGCCCGCCGATGGCGGAGGGCGAGGCGGTGCTTTGCTGCCGCGGGCCGGGAGCTGCAGGAGCCGCCCCGGGCGAGCGGCGCCGGGCGCTCCCGTGGTCCCGGTGGGGCGGCTGCCCTCAGGCTGGCGGAGGCGCCGGAGGAGCCCCCGAGCTGCAGCCATCTCCCTCGGGCTGCTGCCGGTGCTGCGGGCGGAGGCGGCTCCGCCGCGTGTTGGGCGTTGCGAGCAGGGAGCGCTGCGATATCGCCGGCATGACGGGGCTGCTGCCTGCGTTAGTGCTCGCGGCTCTTTGTGCCATGGAAACGGATGGAGCGGCGCTGAGAGGGACACCCAGAGATGGCCGGGAGAATGCCCAGCGCAGGGAGCGGGCGGGCTGTATGCTTCGGATGGCACAGGTACGAGCTGCAAAGTCACCCCCCCTTCCGCCCCTGCCCTCCCGAGCCCCGGGGAAAATGCTTTCCAGCATTGTCGAGCTTCTGAAAGACAAAACTTGTGATTTGACACTAGCATCCAGAAAAGGTTTCTGTCTAGATTAGCAAATGTCTAAATTGTTCTTGGTTACATCCCATGACCGGTTTTAGGCAGTGACTTTATACTGCTTTTAGGATTTTCTTGTACACTGGTGAGAAAATAGGCAGGTCTGATAGTGGTTTGACTTTTTTTCTACTTCACGTTCCATAAGATTCTTTTATCCTAGCGATTGTTTTAAAATTCTACTGTAAGCGTTTGTGGTTCACTTTTTTTTTCTTTGCAGCACCCGGGCCTTTTTTTTTTTCTCTAAATCGGGAGTAAATATAGCTGAGTAAAATTACCTTGGTTATCTTCCTTCTTTTTAAACTTAATTGTTTTTATTAATAATTCTATTTGAATATGCAGAAAAAGTGGGTATGTCCTGTAATCTATGCTAGCTTTTCTCGTTTACAGGGTACTCACAAAATATGTCTCACTTAGTGTCCCACAGAAACATTCTGGGTGAAATCTGAATTAAGGTATATGTTTTCAAATAAGTAATCAGTTTAGATATTTGCCTGTGTACCTTTTCCTGTAATTCAGAGCTTGCGTTCTGTGGGTTTTATGATAAACCTGTAAAACATGTAAGAATGGTTTTGCAAGTCTGAATCGTTGAAGGCAGCAATAAGTGGATTTAGAGCCTGTTCTTGAGCAAAGGGAAAAAGTGTGACTTTGATGCTGAACTTGTCGTTTTTCATTTGACTTGCCTTTAATTATTGAAGAAGAGAGAGAACTAGGAAAAGAAATAGAATTGGTTATTGAGCACTCCTAAAAAGCTCACCATGATTCTGTGTAGAGCCAAAGTGAAGGATGATGGAACAGAGCTCTGTGCATTAGAAGGAAATAAACCTGATGTCCACGCAGAGTCTTACTAATTTCTGTTTTTAAAATGCAAAATAAGTTTAGGAAGTGTTGGAAGTTAGTATTTTGGGAAAGAAATGGCAGTTCCACAAAACATTCCATTCCATTTAAGAGAGGCCCTTGGACTGATTCATGTCTTTTTATAACTTTGCAATATAGAACTAATCCATATTTTGTTTCTCACATTAGGGCGCATTCTTCACTTCCTGGATTTTTAGTGGAAGGAAATGCAAGAGCGGACAAGCTGACAATGGTCGTTTCTAACACATTGCCAAATATTTTTGAACAAGCAAAATTGAGTCATGCCTTTTTCCACCAAAATGCACAAGCACTCATGCGAATGTTCCAAATCACTAAAAGTCAAGCTAAAGCTATCATTCATACTTGCCCTGACTGTCAATTGGTACAACCTCCTGTTTCTACAGGAGCAATCAACCCCCGAGGCTTACAAAGCCTACAGTTGTGGCAAACAGGTGTTACTAAATAGCCTTCTTTTGGTAAATTTAAAAATATTCATGTTTCCATAGACACGTTCTCTGGTGCAGTTTTTGCTTCCCTTCACACAGGTGAAACTGGCAGCCATGCCTGTCATCATTTCCTGCAAGCTTTTGCTTCATTGGGTATACCCCAAGAAGTAAAAACTGACAATGGTCCCGCATACATATCTCAAAAATTGGCCACATTTTTAAATGAATGGGGTGTTCGACACATTTTTGGTATTCCCCACTCTCCCACAAGCCAAGCAATCATTGAAAGAACACATCAAACCTTAAAACGCATATTAGATCAACAGAGAGGGGGAACGGAAATCACCCCACAGATGAGACTGAGTAAGGCTTTGTATGGTTTTAATTTTCTAAATAGTTCAAGTACAGAACCAGATCCACCAATCTTTAGACACTTTTCAAATAGCACACAGGCAAAACTGAAAGAACATCCTCCTCTTCTAATTAGAAACCCTGACTCTGGACAGATGGAAGGCCCGTTTCAATTAATAACGTGGGGCAAAGGGTATGCTTCTATTTCCACAGGTGCTGGAAGAATTAAGTGGGTTCCTGCCAAAAACGTCAAACCGTATCGCACTTCAGAACCTGTTGTCGAGCCTAGAACTGAGGAAGCGAGTACGCAGACGTGGACCGAATGGAAGGATCCCGGGTCTCGCCTGACGCCTCTTGTGCCTGACGTTCTTTGTGCATCGGTGGAACCCATGAACTCTGATTTTGTGCCAATGTTATTTATGAGTATACGAATTGAATGCTGAATGTTTGTTTAACGAAGCAAATTTTTGGCTGAAAATTTAGGTTATTGTTTTTGTTTAGAAAGAATTCTGCCAAAACTTAGTTCTTGAAAGAGATGGGGCAGAATCAAATGGTATACTTGTTTTGCTTGATTTTAATTGTTTTTTGTCGTGCAGATTTGCCTGTGGATCAACCGAAAACGAATGTTTGGGTGACCTTAGCCAAGGCTGCCGGATCGGATATTATATGTCTGTCTAATTCGGAACCAGAAAAGCCTTTCTCAACCTGTTTGGTTGGTGTGCCAGTGAAAGAGTTTCCTTTGGTCAGAAAAGAATCCAATGGTAAACCAGGTGGAATTGACAATGGAAACAGTCCTTCCTTCAATTGGAACATTTGTTCGAAAAAACTTCTCAGGGCAGCAAATGTTTCAAACAGTTGGGATGTGTTTCTGGAGACGGACCAATATCCACGGCAATTGCCAAAAGGGTATTGGATCATTTGCGGAGACAGAGGTTGGCAAGGCATTCCAGCCCACCTTGAAGGTGGCCCTTGTAGCATTGGTATGCTTACCATAATTGCCCCCACTGCCAAAGCAGTGATGAAAAAGAAACAAAGGAAAACAAGAGCTGTCCCTCATTATGATGAGAACTGTCAGAGTGATTTTATGCCTTGGAATGCCGCCAGAAGGCTTTCAGCAGGTATATTTCTACCCCAATTGGCTTCAGCTGTGGCATTGAGACAATTAGATCGAGTTGGATGTTGGCTGAGCAAACAAGCTAATGCCACATCCTCCGCAATCAGTGATATGTTGACCGATGTTGATAGTATTAGACATGCTACTCTTCAAAACAGAGCAGCCATTGATTTTCTCTTACTGGCACAAGGACATGGTTGTGAGGAATTTGAAGGATTGTGTTGTATGAATTTGTCTGATCGTTCTGAATCCATTCACAAAAGCATTCAAAAATTAAAGGATCTGACAGCCCAAATTAAAGAAGATGGAGGTTCCTGGTTGGATGATTTGTTTCAAAATTGGAGTTTTGCACCTTGGCTAAGGCAACTTTGCAAGATAGGTCTTTACATATTAGGTGTTCTAATACTGATATTGATAGTGGCACCTTGTATACTCTGTTGTCTTCGGCGAATGATGAACAAAACAGTCCGAGAAGTTTTTGTCATTCAAGCAGGAGAACTAGGAAGTAGAAGCACAGAGAGTGTACGAAATCTCACAAAAGCTGTAGATGAGGATATTGACATGAACGAAGGTTTTGAATTAAGGCCTTGGAATCGACCAGAGTTTTTTGAACGATGCCTTGTGACTGTTGCCAAACGTGATTCATATCTCTCTTTCAGGGATTGGGTCTTCACAGCATTAAGTTGCTGTGCTGTAATATAGCAATGCTTCAGTTTAGTGAAAATAGGTCTTCAGCAGATAATAAGCAGAAATTTTGCAATAGAGCTATGAAACGCAAATAGCAAGCGACAAGAAAATGAAAGCTTCTGGGTCAAACAGAGAGGGGGAAATGTTGGAATCCATAAGGTTAGAGGATTTTTAAGAAATGGTTACAAAGAAGTATGTAGGCCTTAGACTGGAGTTTTGTTAGCATTGCAGAAAAGTTTCCCATGCAAGCAGAAAAAGTTTTCCATGCAAGCAGAAAAGTTTCCCAAGCAGTAGACGTGACAAATAACAATAGGCTTCTGTAGAATTGGCTTTAGGATGGCAACAAGGTTATTTAATGTATATCTTTAGAAGGTTAGCATGAATAGAACTCTGTTCTTTGTCTCTTATCAACTAGTCTTTGTTTTAGCTACGATTACCTATGTTTTATAAGATTGGATAGAATGCTTGTCAAGATGTGTTTTCTGTGTCTGATTGGCTGAATTCTAGTCTGAGATGATTTTATGTATTGCTGTATGAGCCCTGTTGAAGGAGACATTTTTTGGTGTGGATCAGTGAGCTGTCATGTCTCCATTTTGTATTTTGAGACTGATGTGCTGGAAATAAAAGCAAAAATCTCTTCACTGGTCTGGTTACCATGTTATCCATATTTGGATATTTTGCCGCGGCCTAGTGGGTTCCTTTTTTAAGGCGTGGGTTCCTGACACTATTGGACTTATACCTGTCCCGTCCCCCGCATATTGGTGCCTCGTGTGAGGACGTAGAATAGAAGAAAAACAAAGAAAAATCGTGGAAGTACCAGCTGCGGAGACCCAAGTGTTAACAAGGAGCACACTGTATCATCTCTCCCGCCGAAGCCAAGAAAATTGTAAGTAACTTATCTCGGGAGAGCGCTTGGGTGACGTTGGGAGGCAAAATAGCGAAAAAGAAAATTATAAAAAGAACACAAAAATGGGAACGAATTTATCAAAAGTTGAATGGGATGTTTTTCATCAATTAGAGACAATGTTACAAGAAAAAGGTCACTCTGAAATTTCAAAAACTGAGCTTAAAAACTTACTTATCTGGGTTAAAGCGAATACGCAAGATTTAAATCTGCAGTCTGCTTTTACTTTTCATTTTTGGGATCAGATAAACTGGAGAATCTATAATCTAGTCTCTCTCAAAAAAGATGAAAGCTTAAGAGAACTTATGCCGGTTTGTAGAGCGCTGTTGGAGCGCTGTTTTAAACAAACTGATAATAATAAGATCAACTTGGACTCAGAAAACAAAGCTTCTGGTTCTGTCTCATTAAATTCCAGTAAACCGGAGACTGTGTGAGTATCGGAGAATGTTACAAGTGTTGTTGCAAATGCTGAAAGTATTGCTTTGAACTCTGTTGAACAAAATCTTTCTTCTCTCTCTCTGGGAAAAAATGAGACTCTTTTGGACTTTTCTTCGCGTTGTTCTGTTAATGTAAAAATATGTGACTCTTGTAAGGGGGATGGAACAAAGTGTGTAAAAGATGGAAATGAAAAAGTGACTGTACTTCTTAAAATTGTTTGTGCAGGGACACTGAAACTTGAATTGGATTCTGTTGGGCCTGGGGTGGAGGCTGAGGTGGCTGCTTCCACTCGGGAAATTGTGGTTCCGGGGAACTCTTTTTCAGTTAAGCAAAAACATGGTTGTTCTGGTGTTTGTGACACAAATGGTCTTTGAAAACCTGTAGGGAGGCAAAACCCATTCCATTATTAACAAAGGATCTTGTTCTGTGGCATCCCACTGGAAAATGAGACCACAAAGCTGCATCTTCTCTCCTAAGATTGCAAGAAAGAAAGGATTTTCAGGAACGCAGCGATGAGCTTGTCTTTTTTGAAGAGCTTCTATGACTTTGTCGAGAGCAGCACGAGCTTCAGGGGTTAAAGTTCTTGGCGAAGTGATGTCGCAACTTCCTCTCAGCAAATGGAAGAGCGGACTCAGTTCATCATTGGTGATTCCCAACATCGGTCTGACCCAGTTGATTTCTCCTAGAAGTTGTTGTAACTCTTGTAGGTTGTTGACTCTGGTTCGGATCTGAATTTTCTGTGGTCTTCTTGTCGTCTCAGTCATCTTCCATCCCAGGTACTTCTAAGGTGAAACTTGTTGAATTTTCATTGCAGAGATTTCAAGTCCAGCTTTTTGAATTTCAGCAACAACACAGTCGCGAGTTTCTTCCATCTCTTCCTTTCAAAGGACTCCACCCTTAAAGCCAATTTTTCTTTCTCTGTATCTATAGATTGACAAACACCAGAACAACCATGTTTTTGCTTAACTGAAAAAGAGTTCCCCGGAACCACAATTTCCCGAGTGGAAGCAGCCACCTCATCCTCCACCCCAGGCCCAACAGAATCCAATTCAGGTTTCAGTGTCCCTGCACAAACAATTTTAGGAAGTACAGTCACTTTTTCATTTCCATCTTTTACACACTTTGTTCCATCCCCCTTACAAGAGTCACATATTTTTACATTAACAGAACAACGCGAAGAAAAGTCCAAAAGAGTCTCATTTTTTCCCAGAGAGAGAGAAGAAAGATTTTGTTCAACAGAGTTCAAAGCAATACTTTCAGCATTTGCAACAACACTTGTAACATTCTCCGATACTCACACAGTCTCCGGTTTACTGGAATTTAATGAGACAGAACCAGAAGCTTTGTTTTCTGAGTCCAAGTTGATCTTATTATTATCCGTTTGTTTAAAACAGCGCTCCAACAGCGCTCTACAAACCGGCATAAGTTCTCTTAAGCTTTCATCTTTTTTGAGAGAGACTAGATTATAGATTCTCCAGTTTATCTGATCCCAAAAATGAAAAGTAAAAGCAGACTGCAGATTTAAATCTTGCGTATTCGCTTTAACCCAGATAAGTAAGTTTTTAAGCTCAGTTTTTGAAATTTCAGAGTGACCTTTTTCTTGTAACATTGTCTCTAATTGATGAAAAACATCCCATTCAACTTTTGATAAATTCGTTCCCATTTTTGTGTTCTTTTAATAATTTTCTTTTTCTCTATTTTGCCTCCAGACGTCACCCAAGCGCTCTCCCGAGATAAGTTACTTACAATTTTCTTGGCTTCGGCGGGAGAGATGATACAGTGTGCTCCTTGTTAACACTTGGGTCTCCGCAGCTGGTACTTCCACGATTTTTCTTTGTTTTTCTTCTATTCTACGTCCTCACACGAGGCACCAATATGCGGGGGACGGGACAGGTATAAGTCCAATAGTGTCAGGAACCCACGCCTTAAAAAAGGAACCCACTAGGCCGCGGCAAAATATCCAAATATGGATAACATGGTAACCAGACCAGTGAAGAGATTTTTGCTTTTATTTCTAGCACATCAGTCTCAAAATACAAAATGGAGACATGACAGCTCACTGATCCACACCAAAAAATGTCTCCTTCAACAGGGCTCATACAGCAATACATAAAATCATCTCAGACTAGAATTCAGCCAATCAGACACAGAAAACACATCTTGACAAGCATTCTATCCAATCTTATAAAACATAGGTAATCGTAGCTAAAACAAAGACTAGTTGATAAGAGACAAAGAACAGAGTTCTATTCATGCTAACCTTCTAAAGATATACATTAAATAACCTTGTTGCCATCCTAAAGCCAATTCTACAGAAGCCTATTGTTATTTGTCACGTCTACTGCTTGGGAAACTTTTCTGCTTGCATGGAAAACTTTTTCTGCTTGCATGGGAAACTTTTCTGCAATGCTAACAAAACTCCAGTCTAAGGCCTACATACTTCTTTGTAACCATTTCTTAAAAATCCTCTAACCTTATGGATTCCAACATTTCCCCCTCTCTGTTTGACCCAGAAGCTTTCATTTTCTTGTCGCTTGCTATTTGCGTTTCATAGCTCTATTGCAAAATTTCTGCTTATTATCTGCTGAAGACCTATTTTCACTAAACTGAAGCATTGCTATATTACGGCACAGCAACTTAATGCTGTGAAGACCCAATCCCTGAAAGAGAGATATGAATCACGTTTGGCAACAGTCACAAGGCATCGTTCAAAAAACTCTGGTCGATTCCAAGGCCTTAATTGAAAACCTTCGTTCATGTCAATACCCTCATCTACTGCTTTCGTGAGATTTCGTACACTCTCTGTGCTTCTACTTCCTAGTTCTCCTGCTTGAATGACAAAAACTTCTCGGACTGTTTTGTTCATAATTCGCCGAAGACAACAGAGTATACAAGGTGCCACTATCAATATCAGTATTAGAACACCTAATATGTAAAGACCTATCTTGCAAAGTTGCCTTAGCCAAGGTGCAAAACTCCAATTTTGAAACAAATCATCCAACCAGGAACCTCCATCTTCTTTAATTTGGGCTGTCAGATCCTTTAATTTTTGAATGCTTTTGTGAATGGATTCAGAACGATCAGACAAATTCATACAACACAATCCTTCAAATTCCTCACAACCATGTCCTTGTGCCAGTAAGAGAAAATCAATGGCTGCTCTGTTTTGAAGAGTAGCATGTCTAATACTATCAACATCGGTCAACATATCACTGATTGCGGAGGATGTGGCATTAGCTTGTTTGCTCAGCCAACATCCAACTCGATCTAATTGTCTCAATGCCACAGCTGAAGCCAATTGGGGTAGAAATATACCTGCTGAAAGCCTTCTGGCGGCATTCCAAGGCATAAAATCACTCTGACAGTTCTCATCATAATGAGGAACAGCTCTTGTTTTCCTTTGTTTCTTTTTCATCACTGCTTTGGCAGTAGGGGCAATTATGGTAAGCATACCAATGCTACAAGGGCCACCTTCAAGGTGGGCTGGAATGCCTTGCCAACCTCTGTCTCCGCAAATGATCCAATACCCTTTTGGCAATTGCCGTGGATATTGGTCCGTCTCCAGAAACACATCCCAACTGTTTGAAACATTTGCTGCCCTGAGAAGTTTTTTCGAACAAATGTTCCAATTGAAGGAAGGACTGTTTCCATTGTCAATTCCACCTGGTTTACCATTGGATTCTTTTCTGACCAAAGGAAACTCTTTCACTGGCACACCAACCAAACAGGTTGAGAAAGGCTTTTCTGGTTCCGAATTAGACAGACATATAGTATCCGATCCGGCAGCCTTGGCTAAGGTCACCCAAACATTCGTTTTCGGTTGATCCACAGGCAAATCTGCACGACAAAAAACAATTAAAATCAAGCAAAACAAGTATACCATTTGATTCTGCCCCATCTCTTTCAAGAACTAAGTTTTGGCAGAATTCTTTCTAAACAAAAACAATAACCTAAATTTTCAGCCAAAAACTAGCTTTGTAAAACAAACATTCAGCATTCAATTCGTATACTCATAAATAACATTGGCACAAAATCAGAGTTCATGGGTTCCACCGATGCACAAAGAACGTCAGGCACAAGAGGCGTCAGGCGAGACCCGGGATCCTTCCATTCGGTCCACGTCTGCGTACTCGCTTCCTCAGTTCTAGGCTCGACAACAGGTTCTGAAGTGCGATATGGTTTGACGTTTTTGGCAGGAACCCACTTAATTCTTCCAGCACCTGTGGAAATAGAAGCATACCCTTTGCCCCACATTATTAATTGAAACGGGCCTTCCATCTGTCCAGAGTCAGGGTTTCTAATTAGAAGAGGAGGATGTTCTTTCAGTTTTGCCTGTGTGCTATTTGAAAAGTGTCTAAAGATTGGTGGATCTGGTTCTGTACTTGAACTATTTAGAAAATTAAAACCATACAAAGCCTTACTCAGTCTCATCTGTGGGGTGATTTCCGTTCCCCCTCTCTGTTGATCTAATATGCGTTTTAAGGTTTGATGTGTTCTTTCAATGATTGCTTGGCTTGTGGGAGAGTGGGGAATACCAAAAATGTGTCGAACACCCCATTCATTTAAAAATGTGGCCAATTTTTGAGATATGTATGCGGGACCATTGTCAGTTTTTACTTCTTGGGGTATACCCAATGAAGCAAAAGCTTGCAGGAAATGATGACAGGCATGGCTGCCAGTTTCACCTGTGTGAAGGGAAGCAAAAACTGCACCAGAGAACGTGTCTATGGAAACATGAATATTTTTAAATTTACCAAAAGAAGGCTATTTAGTAACACCTGTTTGCCACAACTGTAGGCTTTGTAAGCCTCGGGGGTTGATTGCTCCTGTAGAAACAGGAGGTTGTACCAATTGACAGTCAGGGCAAGTATGAATGATAGCTTTAGCTTGACTTTTAGTGATTTGGAACATTCGCATGAGTGCTTGTGCATTTTGGTGGAAAAAGGCATGACTCAATTTTGCTTGTTCAAAAATATTTGGCAATGTGTTAGAAATGACCATTGTCAGCTTGTCCGCTCTTGCATTTCCTTCCACTAAAAATCCAGGAAGTGAAGAATGCGCCCTAATGTGAGAAACAAAATATGGATTAGTTCTATATTGCAAAGTTATAAAAAGACATGAAAGCCAACGATGTAAGTTTCATTACTAACATCCTTTAAAATGGAACCTTCTATTCTCCTGACTACATTAGCAACATAAGCAGAATCTGTGACCAAATTAAAAGGCTGAGGAAACAGCTGAAAAGCTCAAACTACTGCAGCAAGCTCAACAATTTGAGGGGATCCCTCTACTGTTTGAATATCAGATTCCCAAACATCAGTCTTTTGATTAAACCAAGTCACAACGGACTTGTGGCTTTTACCAGAGCCATCAGTGAAGAGAGTCACAGCATGTAAAGGTTCTTCACTTAATTTAGGTTTTTCTCTGAAACTCAATTTTGCTTGCAGTAGTTTGTGAGCTGGATAGTGTATGGAACAAACACCTGGAAAACCTAAGAATGCATATTGTAAATCATCAGAATTTTGCATTGCCCAATTGAAATAATCATTTTTCTATGGCAAATAGATAACTGAACATTCTTGACCTGCCAAAGTTAACAATCTGGTTCTAGCCTTAATTATAATGTATGCAATCATTTCTAAAACTGAGCAAATGGTCTTTGAAAACCTGTAGGGAGGAAAAACCCATTCCATTATTAACAAAGGATCTTGGTCTGTGGCATCCCACTGGAAAATGAGACCACAAAGCTGCATCTTCTCTCCTAAGATTGCAAGAAAGAAAGGATTTTCAGGAACGCAGCGATGAGCTTGTCTTTTTTGAAGAGCTTCTGTGACTTTGTCGAGAGCAGCACGAGCTTCAGGGGTTAAAGTTCTTGGCGAAGTGATGTCGCAACTTCCTCTCAGCAAATGGAAGAGCGGACTCAGTTCATCATTGGTGATTCCCAGCATCGGTCTGACCCAGTTGATTTCTCCTAGAAGTTGTTGTAACTCTTGTAGGTTGTTGACTCTGGTTCGGATCTGAATTTTCTGTGGTCTTCTTGTCGTCTCAGTCATCTTCCATCCCAGGTACTTCTAAGGTGAAACTTGTTGAATTTTCGTTGCAGAGATTTCAAGTCCAGCTTTTTGAATTTCAGCAACAACACAGTCACGAGTTTCTTCCATCTCTTCCTTTCAAAGGACTCCACCCTTAAAGCCAATTTTTCTTTCTCTGTATCTATAGATTGACAAACACCAGAACAACCATGTTTTTGCTTAACTGAAAAAGAGTTCCCCGGAACCACAATTTCCCGAGTGGAAGCAGCCACCTCAGCCTCCACCCCAGGCCCAACAGAATCCAATTCAAGTTTCAGTGTCCCTGCACAAACAATTTTAAGAAGTACAGTCACTTTTTCATTTCCATCTTTTACAGACTTTGTTCCATCCCCCTTACAAGAGTCACATATTTTTACATTAACAGAACAACGCGAAGAAAAGTCCAAAAGAGTCTCATTTTTTCCCAGAGAGAGAGAAGAAAGATTTTGTTCAACAGAGTTCAAAGCAATACTTTCAGCATTTGCAACAACACTTGTAACATTCTCCGATACTCACACAGTCTCCGGTTTACTGGAATTTAATGAGACAGAACCAGAAGCTTTGTTTTCTGAGTCCAAGTTGATCTTATTAATATCCGTTTGTTTAAAACAGCGCTCCAACAGCGCTCTACAAACCGGCATAAGTTCTCTTAAGCTTTCATCTTTTTTGAGAGAGACTAGATTATAGATTCTCCAGTTTATCTGATCCCAAAAATGAAAAGTAAAAGCAGACTGCAGATTTAAATCTTGCGTATTTGCTTTAACCCAGATAAGTAAGTTTTTAAGCTCAGTTTTTGAAATTTCAGAGTGACCTTTTTCTTGTAACATTGTCTCTAATTGATGAAAAACATCCCATTCAACTTTTGATAAATTCGTTCCCATTTTTGTGTTCTTTTAATAATTTTCTTTTTCGCTATTTTGCCTCCCAACGTCACCCAAGCGCTCTCCCGAGATAAGTTACTTACAATTTTCTTGGCTTCGGCGGGAGAGATGATACAGTGTGCTCCTTGTTAACACTTGGGTCTCCGCAGCTGGTACTTCTACAATTTTTCTTTCTTTTTCTTCTATTCTACGTCCTCACACGAGGCACCAATATGCGGGGGACGGGACAGGTATAAGTCCAATAGTGTCAGGAACCCACGCCTTAAAAAAGGAACCCACTAGGCCGCGGCAAAATATCCAAATATGGATAACATGGTAACCAGACCAGTGAAGAGATTTTTGCTTTTATTTCCAGCACATCAGTCTCAAAATACAAAATGGAGACATGACAGCTCACTGATCCACACCAAAAAATGTCTCCTTCAACAGGGCTCATACAGCAATACATAAAATCATCTCAGACTAGAATTCAGCCAATCAGACACAGAAAACACATCTTGACAAGCATTCTATCCAATCTTATAAAACATAGGTAATCGTAGCTAAAACAAAGACTAGTTGATAAGAGACAAAGAACAGAGTTCTATTCATGCTAACCTTCTAAAGATATACATTAAATAACCTTGTTGCCATCCTAAAGCCAATTCTACAGAAGCCTATTGTTATTTGTCACGTCTACTGCTTGGGAAACTTTTCTGCTTGCATGGAAAACTTTTTCTGCTTGCATGGGAAACTTTTCTGCAATGCTAACAAAACTCCAGTCTAAGGCCTACATACTTCTTTGTAACCATTTCTTAAAAATCCTCTAACCTTATGGATTCCAACATTTCCCCCTCTCTGTTTGACCCAGAAGCTTTCATTTTCTTGTCGCTTGCTATTTGCGTTTCATAGCTCTATTGCAAAATTTCTGCTTATTATCTGCTGAAGACCTATTTTCACTAAACTGAAGCATTGCTATATTACGGCACAGCAACTTAATGCTGTGAAGACCCAATCCCTGAAAGAGAGATATGAATCACGTTTGGCAACAGTCACAAGGCATCGTTCAAAAAACTCTGGTCGATTCCAAGCCCTTAATTCAAAACCTTCGTTCATGTCAATACCCTCATCTACTGCTTTCGTGAGATTTCGTACACTCTCTGTGCTTCTACTTCCTAGTTCTCCTGCTTGAATGACAAAAACTTCTTGGACTGTTTTGTTCATCATTCGCCGAACACAACAGAGTATACAAGGTGCCACTATCAATATCAGTATTAGAACACCTAATATGTAAAGACCTATCTTGCAAAGTTGCCTTAGCCAAGGTGCAAAACTCCAATTTTGAAACAAATCATCCAACCAGGAACCTCCATCTTCTTTAATTTGGGCTGTCAGATCCTTTAATTTTTGAATGCTTTTGTGAATGGATTCAGAATGATCAGACAAATTTATACAACACAATCCTTCAAATTCCTCACAACCATGTCCTTGTGCCAGTACAAGAAAATCAATGGCTGCTCTGTTTTGACGAGTAGCATGTCTAATACTATCAACATCGGTCAACATATCACTGATTGCGGAGGATGTGGCATTAGCTTGTTTGCTCAGCCAACATCCAACTCGATCTAATTGTCTCAATGCCACAGCTGAAGCCAATTGGGGTAGAAATATACCTGCTGAAAGCCTTCTGGCGGCATTCCAAGGCATAAAATCACTCTGACAGTTCTCATCATAATGAGGAACAGCTCTTGTTTTCCTTTGTTTCTTTTTCATCACTGCTTTGGCAGTGGGGGCAATTATGGTAAGCATACCAATGCTACAAGGGCCACCTTCAAGGTGGGCTGGAATGCCTTGCCAACCTCTGTCTCCGCAAATGATCCAATACCCTTTTGGCAATTGCCGTGGATATTGGTCCGTCTCCAGAAACACATCCCAACTGTTTGAAACATTTGCTGCCCTGAGAAGTTTTTTCGAACAAATGTTCCAATTGAAGGAAGGACTGTTTCCATTGTCAATTCCACCTGGTTTACCATTGGATTCTTTTCTGACCAAAGGAAACTCTTTCACTGGCACACCAACCAAACAGGTTGAGAAAGGCTTTTCTGGTTCCGAATTAGACAGACATATAGTATCCGATCCGGCAGCCTTGGCTAAGGTCACCCAAACATTCGTTTTCGGTTGATCCACAGGCAAATCTGCACGACAAAAAACAATTAAAATCAAGCAAAACAAGTATACCATTTGATTCTGCCCCATCTCTTTCAAGAACTAAGTTTTGGCAGAATTCTTTCTAAACAAAAACAATAACCTAAATTTTCAGCCAAAAACTAGCTTTGTAAAACAAACATTCAGCATTCAATTCGTATACTCATAAATAACATTGGCACAAAATCAGAGTTCATGGGTTCCACCGATGCACAAAGAACGTCAGGCACAAGAGGCGTCAGGCGAGACCCGGGATCCTTCCATTCGGTCCACGTCTGCGTACTCGCTTCCTCAGTTCTAGGCTCGACAACAGGTTCTGAAGTGCGATATGGTTTGACGTTTTTGGCAGGAACCCACTTAATTCTTCCAGCACCTGTGGAAATAGAAGCATACCCTTTGCCCCACATTATTAATTGAAACGGGCCTTCCATCTGTCCAGAGTCAGGGTTTCTAATTAGAAGAGGAGGATGTTCTTTCAGTTTTGCCTGTGTGCTATTTGAAAAGTGTCTAAAGATTGGTGGATCTGGTTCTGTACTTGAACTATTTAGAAAATTAAAACCATACAAAGCCTTACTCAGTCTCATCTGTGGGGTGATTTCCGTTCCCCCTCTCTGTTGATCTAATATGCGTTTTAAGGTTTGATGTGTTCTTTCAATGATTGCTTGGCTTGTGGGAGAGTGGGGAATACCAAAAATGTGTCGAACACCCCATTCATTTAAAAATGTGGCCAATTTTTGAGATATGTATGCGGGACCATTGTCAGTTTTTACTTCTTGGGGTATACCCAATGAAGCAAAAGCTTGCAGGAAATGATGACAGGCATGGCTGCCAGTTTCACCTGTGTGAAGGGAAGCAAAAACTGCACCAGAGAACGTGTCTATGGAAACATGAATATTTTTAAATTTACCAAAAGAAGGCTATTTAGTAACACCTGTTTGCCACAACTGTAGGCTTTGTAAGCCTCGGGGGTTGATTGCTCCTGTAGAAACAGGAGGTTGTACCAATTGACAGTCAGGGCAAGTATGAATGATAGCTTTAGCTTGACTTTTAGTGATTTGGAACATTCGCATGAGTGCTTGTGCATTTTGGTGGAAAAAGGCATGACTCAATTTTGCTTGTTCAAAAATATTTGGCAATGTGTTAGAAATGACCATTGTCAGCTTGTCCGCTCTTGCATTTCCTTCCACTAAAAATCCAGGAAGTGAAGAATGCGCCCTAATGTGAGAAACAAAATATGGATTAGTTCTATATTGCAAAGTTATAAAAAGACATGAAAGCCAACGATGTAAGTTTCATTACTAACATCCTTTAAAATGGAACCTTCTATTCTCCTGACTACATTAGCAACATAAGCAGAATCTGTGACCAAATTAAAAGGCTGAGGAAACAGCTGAAAAGCTCAAACTACTGCAGCAAGCTCAACAATTTGAGGGGATCCCTCTACTGTTTGAATATCAGATTCCCAAACATCAGTCTTTTGATTAAACCAAGTCACAACGGACTTGTGGCTTTTACCAGAGCCATCAGTGAAGAGAGTCACAGCATGTAAAGGTTCTTCACTTAATTTAGGTTTTTCTCTGAAACTCAATTTTGCTTGCAGTAGTTTGTGAGCTGGATAGTGTATGGAACAAACACCTGGAAAACCTAAGAATGCATATTGTAAATCATCAGAATTTTGCATTGCCCAATTGAAATAATCATTTTTCAATGGCAAATAGATAACTGAACATTCTTGACCTGCCAAAGTTAACAATCTGGTTCTAGCCTTAATTATAATGTATGCAATCATTTCTAAAACTGAGCAAATGGTCTTTGAAAACCTGTAGGGAGGAAAAACCCATTCCATTATTAACAAAGGATCTTGGTCTGTGGCATCCCACTGGAAAATGAGACCACAAAGCTGCATCTTCTCTCCTAAGATTGCAAGAAAGAAAGGATTTTCAGGAACGCAGCGATGAGCTTGTCTTTTTTGAAGAGCTTCTGTGACTTTGTCGAGAGCAGCACGAGCTTCAGGGGTTAAAGTTCTTGGCGAAGTGATGTCGCAACTTCCTCTCAGCAAATGGAAGAGCGGACTCAGTTCATCATTGGTGATTCCCAGCATCGGTCTGACCCAGTTGATTTCTCCTAGAAGTTGTTGTAACTCTTGTAGGTTGTTGACTCTGGTTCGGATCTGAATTTTCTGTGGTCTTCTTGTCGTCTCAGTCATCTTCCATCCCAGGTACTTCTAAGGTGAAACTTGTTGAATTTTCGTTGCAGAGATTTCAAGTCCAGCTTTTTGAATTTCAGCAACAACACAGTCACGAGTTTCTTCCATCTCTTCCTTTCAAAGGACTCCACCCTTAAAGCCAATTTTTCTTTCTCTGTATCTATAGATTGACAAACACCAGAACAACCATGTTTTTGCTTAACTGAAAAAGAGTTCCCCGGAACCACAATTTCCCGAGTGGAAGCAGCCACCTCAGCCTCCACCCCAGGCCCAACAGAATCCAATTCAAGTTTCAGTGTCCCTGCACAAACAATTTTAAGAAGTACAGTCACTTTTTCATTTCCATCTTTTACAGACTTTGTTCCATCCCCCTTACAAGAGTCACATATTTTTACATTAACAGAACAACGCGAAGAAAAGTCCAAAAGAGTCTCATTTTTTCCCAGAGAGAGAGAAGAAAGATTTTGTTCAACAGAGTTCAAAGCAATACTTTCAGCATTTGCAACAACACTTGTAACATTCTCCGATACTCACACAGTCTCCGGTTTACTGGAATTTAATGAGACAGAACCAGAAGCTTTGTTTTCTGAGTCCAAGTTGATCTTATTAATATCCGTTTGTTTAAAACAGCGCTCCAACAGCGCTCTACAAACCGGCATAAGTTCTCTTAAGCTTTCATCTTTTTTGAGAGAGACTAGATTATAGATTCTCCAGTTTATCTGATCCCAAAAATGAAAAGTAAAAGCAGACTGCAGATTTAAATCTTGCGTATTTGCTTTAACCCAGATAAGTAAGTTTTTAAGCTCAGTTTTTGAAATTTCAGAGTGACCTTTTTCTTGTAACATTGTCTCTAATTGATGAAAAACATCCCATTCAACTTTTGATAAATTCGTTCCCATTTTTGTGTTCTTTTAATAATTTTCTTTTTCGCTATTTTGCCTCCCAACGTCACCCAAGCGCTCTCCCGAGATAAGTTACTTACAATTTTCTTGGCTTCGGCGGGAGAGATGATACAGTGTGCTCCTTGTTAACACTTGGGTCTCCGCAGCTGGTACTTCTACAATTTTTCTTTCTTTTTCTTCTATTCTACGTCCTCACACGAGGCACCAATATGCGGGGGACGGGACAGGTATAAGTCCAATAGTGTCAGGAACCCACGCCTTAAAAAAGGAACCCACTAGGCCGCGGCAAAATATCCAAATATGGATAACATGGTAACCAGACCAGTGAAGAGATTTTTGCTTTTATTTCCAGCACATCAGTCTCAAAATACAAAATGGAGACATGACAGCTCACTGATCCACACCAAAAAATGTCTCCTTCAACAGGGCTCATACAGCAATACATAAAATCATCTCAGACTAGAATTCAGCCAATCAGACACAGAAAACACATCTTGACAAGCATTCTATCCAATCTTATAAAACATAGGTAATCGTAGCTAAAACAAAGACTAGTTGATAAGAGACAAAGAACAGAGTTCTATTCATGCTAACCTTCTAAAGATATACATTAAATAACCTTGTTGCCATCCTAAAGCCAATTCTACAGAAGCCTATTGTTATTTGTCACGTCTACTGCTTGGGAAACTTTTCTGCTTGCATGGAAAACTTTTTCTGCTTGCATGGGAAACTTTTCTGCAATGCTAACAAAACTCCAGTCTAAGGCCTACATACTTCTTTGTAACCATTTCTTAAAAATCCTCTAACCTTATGGATTCCAACATTTCCCCCTCTCTGTTTGACCCAGAAGCTTTCATTTTCTTGTCGCTTGCTATTTGCGTTTCATAGCTCTATTGCAAAATTTCTGCTTATTATCTGCTGAAGACCTATTTTCACTAAACTGAAGCATTGCTATATTACGGCACAGCAACTTAATGCTGTGAAGACCCAATCCCTGAAAGAGAGATATGAATCACGTTTGGCAACAGTCACAAGGCATCGTTCAAAAAACTCTGGTCGATTCCAAGCCCTTAATTCAAAACCTTCGTTCATGTCAATACCCTCATCTACTGCTTTCGTGAGATTTCGTACACTCTCTGTGCTTCTACTTCCTAGTTCTCCTGCTTGAATGACAAAAACTTCTTGGACTGTTTTGTTCATCATTCGCCGAACACAACAGAGTATACAAGGTGCCACTATCAATATCAGTATTAGAACACCTAATATGTAAAGACCTATCTTGCAAAGTTGCCTTAGCCAAGGTGCAAAACTCCAATTTTGAAACAAATCATCCAACCAGGAACCTCCATCTTCTTTAATTTGGGCTGTCAGATCCTTTAATTTTTGAATGCTTTTGTGAATGGATTCAGAATGATCAGACAAATTTATACAACACAATCCTTCAAATTCCTCACAACCATGTCCTTGTGCCAGTACAAGAAAATCAATGGCTGCTCTGTTTTGACGAGTAGCATGTCTAATACTATCAACATCGGTCAACATATCACTGATTGCGGAGGATGTGGCATTAGCTTGTTTGCTCAGCCAACATCCAACTCGATCTAATTGTCTCAATGCCACAGCTGAAGCCAATTGGGGTAGAAATATACCTGCTGAAAGCCTTCTGGCGGCATTCCAAGGCATAAAATCACTCTGACAGTTCTCATCATAATGAGGAACAGCTCTTGTTTTCCTTTGTTTCTTTTTCATCACTGCTTTGGCAGTGGGGGCAATTATGGTAAGCATACCAATGCTACAAGGGCCACCTTCAAGGTGGGCTGGAATGCCTTGCCAACCTCTGTCTCCGCAAATGATCCAATACCCTTTTGGCAATTGCCGTGGATATTGGTCCGTCTCCAGAAACACATCCCAACTGTTTGAAACATTTGCTGCCCTGAGAAGTTTTTTCGAACAAATGTTCCAATTGAAGGAAGGACTGTTTCCATTGTCAATTCCACCTGGTTTACCATTGGATTCTTTTCTGACCAAAGGAAACTCTTTCACTGGCACACCAACCAAACAGGTTGAGAAAGGCTTTTCTGGTTCCGAATTAGACAGACATATAGTATCCGATCCGGCAGCCTTGGCTAAGGTCACCCAAACATTCATTTTCGGTTGATCCACAGGCAAATCTGCACGACAAAAAACAATTAAAATCAAGCAAAACAAGTATACCATTTGATTCTGCCCCATCTCTTTCAAGAACTAAGTTTTGGCAGAATTCTTTCTAAACAAAAACAATAACCTAAATTTTCAGCCAAAAATTAGCTTTGTTAAACAAACATTCAGCATTCAATTCGTATACTCATAAATAACATTGGCACAAAATCAGAGTTCATGGGTTCTACCGATGCACAAAGAACGTCAGGCACAAGAGGCGTCAGGCGAGACCCGGGATCCTTCCATTCGGTCCACGTCTGCGTACTCGCTTCCTCAGTTCTAGGCTCGACAACAGGTTCTGAAGTGCGATACGGTTTGACGTTTTTGGCAGGAACCCACTTAATTCTTCCAGCACCTGTGGAAATAGAAGCATACCCTTTGCCCCACGTTATTAATTGAAACGGGCCTTCCATCTGTCCAGAGTCAGGGTTTCTAATTAGAAGAGGAGGATGTTCTTTCAGTTTTGCCTGTGTGCTATTTGAAAAGTGTCTAAAGATTGGTGGATCTGGTTCTGTACTTGAACTATTTAGAAAATTAAAACCATACAAAGCCTTACTCAGTCTCATCTGTGGGGTGATTTCCGTTCCCCCTCTCTGTTGATCTAATATGCGTTTTAAGGTTTGATGTGTTCTTTCAATGATTGCTTGGCTTGTGGGAGAGTGGGGAATACCAAAAATGTGTCGAACACCCCATTCATTTAAAAATGTGGCCAATTTTTGAGATATGTATGCGGGACCATTGTCAGTTTTTACTTCTTGGGGTATACCCAATGAAGCAAAAGCTTGCAGGAAATGATGACAGGCATGGCTGCCAGTTTCACCTGTGTGAAGGGAAGCAAAAACTGCACCAGAGAACGTGTCTATGGAAACATGAATATTTTTAAATTTACCAAAAGAAGGCTATTTAGTAACACCTGTTTGCCACAACTGTAGGCTTTGTAAGCCTCGGGGGTTGATTGCTCCTGTAGAAACAGGAGGTTGTACCAATTGACAGTCAGGGCAAGTATGAATGATAGCTTTAGCTTGACTTTTAGTGATTTGGAACATTCGCATGAGTGCTTGTGCATTTTGGTGGAAAAAGGCATGACTCAATTTTGCTTGTTCAAAAATATTTGGCAATGTGTTAGAAATGACCATTGTCAGCTTGTCCGCTCTTGCATTTCCTTCCACTAAAAATCCAGGAAGTGAAGAATGCGCCCTAATGTGAGAAACAAAATATGGATTAGTTCTATATTGCAAAGTTATAAAAAGACATGAAAGCCAACGATGTAAGTTTCATTACTAACATCCTTTAAAATGGAACCTTCTATTCTCCTGACTACATTAGCAACATAAGCAGAATCTGTGACCAAATTAAAAGGCTGAGGAAACAGCTGAAAAGCTCAAACTACTGCAGCAAGCTCAACAATTTGAGGGGATCCCTCTACTGTTTGAATATCAGATTCCCAAACATCAGTCTTTTGATTAAACCAAGTCACAACGGACTTGTGGCTTTTACCAGAGCCATCAGTGAAGAGAGTCACAGCATGTAAAGGTTCTTCACTTAATTTAGGTTTTTCTCTGAAACTCAATTTTGCTTGCAGTAGTTTGTGAGCTGGATAGTGTATGGAACAAACACCTGGAAAACCTAAGAATGCATATTGTAAATCATCAGAATTTTGCATTGCCCAATTGAAATAATCATTTTTCAATGGCAAATAGATAACTGAACATTCTTGACCTGCCAAAGTTAACAATCTGGTTCTAGCCTTAATTATAATGTATGCAATCATTTCTAAAACTGAGCAAATGGTCTTTGAAAACCTGTAGGGAGGAAAAACCCATTCCATTATTAACAAAGGATCTTGGTCTGTGGCATCCCACTGGAAAATGAGACCACAAAGCTGCATCTTCTCTCCTAAGATTGCAAGAAAGAAAGGATTTTCAGGAACGCAGCGATGAGCTTGTCTTTTTTGAAGAGCTTCTGTGACTTTGTCGAGAGCAGCACGAGCTTCAGGGGTTAAAGTTCTTGGCGAAGTGATGTCGCAACTTCCTCTCAGCAAATGGAAGAGCGGACTCAGTTCATCATTGGTGATTCCCAGCATCGGTCTGACCCAGTTGATTTCTCCTAGAAGTTGTTGTAACTCTTGTAGGTTGTTGACTCTGGTTCGGATCTGAATTTTCTGTGGTCTTCTTGTCGTCTCAGTCATCTTCCATCCCAGGTACTTCTAAGGTGAAACTTGTTGAATTTTCGTTGCAGAGATTTCAAGTCCAGCTTTTTGAATTTCAGCAACAACACAGTCACGAGTTTCTTCCATCTCTTCCTTTCAAAGGACTCCACCCTTAAAGCCAATTTTTCTTTCTCTGTATCTATAGATTGACAAACACCAGAACAACCATGTTTTTGCTTAACTGAAAAAGAGTTCCCCGGAACCACAATTTCCCGAGTGGAAGCAGCCACCTCAGCCTCCACCCCAGGCCCAACAGAATCCAATTCAAGTTGCAGTGTCCCTGCACAAACAATTTTAAGAAGTACAGTCACTTTTTCATTTCCATCTTTTACACACTTTGTTCCATCCCCCTTACAAGAGTCACATATTTTTACATTAACAGAACAACGCGAAGAAAAGTCCAAAAGAGTCTCATTTTTTCCCAGAGAGAGAGAAGAAAGATTTTGTTCAACAGAGTTCAAAGCAATACTTTCAGCATTTGCAACAACACTTGTAACATTCTCCGATACTCACACAGTCTCCGGTTTACTGGAATTTAATGAGACAGAACCAGAAGCTTTGTTTTCTGAGTCCAAGTTGATCTTATTATTATCCGTTTGTTTAAAACAGCGCTCCAACAGTGCTCTACAAACCGGCATAAGTTCTCTTAAGCTTTCATCTTTTTTGAGAGAGACTAGATTATAGATTCTCCAGTTTATCTGATCCCAAAAATGAAAAGTAAAAGCAGACTGCAGATTTAAATCTTGCGTATTTGCTTTAACCCAGATAAGTAAGTTTTTAAGCTCAGTTTTTGAAATTTCAGAGTGACCTTTTTCTTGTAACATTGTCTCTAATTGATGAAAAACATCCCATTCAACTTTTGATAAATTCGTTCCCATTTTTGTGTTCTTTTAATAATTTTCTTTTTCGCTATTTTGCCTCCCAACGTCACCCAAGCGCTCTCCCGAGATAAGTTACTTACAATTTTCTTGGCTTCGGCGGGAGAGATGATACAGTGTGCTCCTTGTTAACACTTGGGTCTCCGCAGCTGGTACTTCTACAATTTTTCTTTCTTTTTCTTCTATTCTACGTCCTCACACGAGGCACCAATATGCGGGGGACGGGACAGGTATAAGTCCAATAGTGTCAGGAACCCACGCCTTAAAAAAGGAACCCACTAGGCCGCGGCAAAATATCCAAATATGGATAACATGGTAACCAGACCAGTGAAGAGATTTTTGCTTTTATTTCCAGCACATCAGTCTCAAAATACAAAATGGAGACATGACAGCTCACTGATCCACACCAAAAAATGTCTCCTTCAACAGGGCTCATACAGCAATACATAAAATCATCTCAGACTAGAATTCAGCCAATCAGACACAGAAAACACATCTTGACAAGCATTCTATCCAATCTTATAAAACATAGGTAATCGTAGCTAAAACAAAGACTAGTTGATAAGAGACAAAGAACAGAGTTCTATTCATGCTAACCTTCTAAAGATATACATTAAATAACCTTGTTGCCATCCTAAAGCCAATTCTACAGAAGCCTATTGTTATTTGTCACGTCTACTGCTTGGGAAACTTTTCTGCTTGCATGGAAAACTTTTTCTGCTTGCATGGGAAACTTTTCTGCAATGCTAACAAAACTCCAGTCTAAGGCCTACATACTTCTTTGTAACCATTTCTTAAAAATCCTCTAACCTTATGGATTCCAACATTTCCCCCTCTCTGTTTGACCCAGAAGCTTTCATTTTCTTGTCGCTTGCTATTTGCGTTTCATAGCTCTATTGCAAAATTTCTGCTTATTATCTGCTGAAGACCTATTTTCACTAAACTGAAGCATTGCTATATTACGGCACAGCAACTTAATGCTGTGAAGACCCAATCCCTGAAAGAGAGATATGAATCACGTTTGGCAACAGTCACAAGGCATCGTTCAAAAAACTCTGGTCGATTCCAAGCCCTTAATTCAAAACCTTCGTTCATGTCAATACCCTCATCTACTGCTTTCGTGAGATTTCGTACACTCTCTGTGCTTCTACTTCCTAGTTCTCCTGCTTGAATGACAAAAACTTCTCGGACTGTTTTGTTCATCATTCGCCGAACACAACAGAGTATACAAGGTGCCACTATCAATATCAGTATTAGAACACCTAATATGTAAAGACCTATCTTGCAAAGTTGCCTTAGCCAAGGTGCAAAACTCCAATTTTGAAACAAATCATCCAACCAGGAACCTCCATCTTCTTTAATTTGGGCTGTCAGATCCTTTAATTTTTGAATGCTTTTGTGAATGGATTCAGAATGATCAGACAAATTTATACAACACAATCCTTCAAATTCCTCACAACCATGTCCTTGTGCCAGTACAAGAAAATCAATGGCTGCTCTGTTTTGACGAGTAGCATGTCTAATACTATCAACATCGGTCAACATATCACTGATTGCGGAGGATGTGGCATTAGCTTGTTTGCTCAGCCAACATCCAACTCGATCTAATTGTCTCAATGCCACAGCTGAAGCCAATTGGGGTAGAAATATACCTGCTGAAAGCCTTCTGGCGGCATTCCAAGGCATAAAATCACTCTGACAGTTCTCATCATAATGAGGAACAGCTCTTGTTTTCCTTTGTTTCTTTTTCATCACTGCTTTGGCAGTGGGGGCAATTATGGTAAGCATACCAATGCTACAAGGGCCACCTTCAAGGTGGGCTGGAATGCCTTGCCAACCTCTGTCTCCGCAAATGATCCAATACCCTTTTGGCAATTGCCGTGGATATTGGTCCGTCTCCAGAAACACATCCCAACTGTTTGAAACATTTGCTGCCCTGAGAAGTTTTTTCGAACAAATGTTCCAATTGAAGGAAGGACTGTTTCCATTGTCAATTCCACCTGGTTTACCATTGGATTCTTTTCTGACCAAAGGAAACTCTTTCACTGGCACACCAACCAAACAGGTTGAGAAAGGCTTTTCTGGTTCCAAATTAGACAGACATATAGTATCCGATCCGGCAGCCTTGGCTAAGGTCACCCAAACATTCATTTTCGGTTGATCCACAGGCAAATCTGCACGACAAAAAACAATTAAAATCAAGCAAAACAAGTATACCATTTGATTCTGCCCCATCTCTTTCAAGAACTAAGTTTTGGCAGAATTCTTTCTAAACAAAAACAATAACCTAAATTTTCAGCCAAAAATTAGCTTTGTTAAACAAACATTCAGCATTCAATTCGTATACTCATAAATAACATTGGCACAAAATCAGAGTTCATGGGTTCTACCGATGCACAAAGAACGTCAGGCACAAGAGGCGTCAGGCGAGACCCGGGATCCTTCCATTCGGTCCACGTCTGCGTACTCGCTTCCTCAGTTCTAGGCTTGACAACAGGTTCTGAAGTGCGATACGGTTTGACGTTTTTGGCAGGAACCCACTTAATTCTTCCAGCACCTGTGGAAATAGAAGCATACCCTTTGCCCCACGTTATTAATTGAAACGGGCCTTCCATCTGTCCAGAGTCAGGGTTTCTAATTAGAAGAGGAGGATGTTCTTTCAGTTTTGCCTGTGTGCTATTTGAAAAGTGTCTAAAGATTGGTGGATCTGGTTCTGTACTTGAACTATTTAGAAAATTAAAACCATACAAAGCCTTACTCAGTCTCATCTGTGGGGTGATTTCCGTTCCCCCTCTCTGTTGATCTAATATGCGTTTTAAGGTTTGATGTGTTCTTTCAATGATTGCTTGGCTTGTGGGAGAGTGGGGAATACCAAAAATGTGTCGAACACCCCATTCATTTAAAAATGTGGCCAATTTTTGAGATATGTATGCGGGACCATTGTCAGTTTTTACTTCTTGGGGTATACCCAATGAAGCAAAAGCTTGCAGGAAATGATGACAGGCATGGCTGCCAGTTTCACCTGTGTGAAGGGAAGCAAAAACTGCACCAGAGAATGTGTCTATGGAAACATGAATATTTTTAAATTTACCAAAAGAAGGCTATTTAGTAACACCTGTTTGCCACAACTGTAGGCTTTGTAAGCCTCGGGGGTTGATTGCTCCTGTAGAAACAGGAGGTTGTACCAATTGACAGTCAGGGCAAGTATGAATGATAGCTTTAGCTTGACTTTTAGTGATTTGGAACATTCGCATGAGTGCTTGTGCATTTTGGTGGAAAAAGGCATGACTCAATTTTGCTTGTTCAAAAATATTTGGCAATGTGTTAGAAATGACCATTGTCAGCTTGTCCGCTCTTGCATTTCCTTCCACTAAAAATCCAGGAAGTGAAGAATGCGCCCTAATGTGAGAAACAAAATATGGATTAGTTCTATATTGCAAAGTTATAAAACGACATGAAAGCCAACGATGTAAGTTTCATTACTAACATCCTTTAAAATGGAACCTTCTATTCTCCTGACTACATTAGCAACATAAGCAGAATCTGTGACCAAATTAAAAGGCTGAGGAAACAGCTGAAAAGCTCAAACTACTGCAGCAAGCTCAACAATTTGAGGGGATCCCTCTACTGTTTGAATATCAGATTCCCAAACATCAGTCTTTTGATTAAACCAAGTCACAACGGACTTGTGGCTTTTACCAGAGCCATCAGTGAAGAGAGTCACAGCATGTAAAGGTTCTTCACTTAATTTAGGTTTTTCTCTGAAACTCAATTTTGCTTGCAGTAGTTTGTGAGCTGGATAGTGTATGGAACAAACACCTGGAAAACCTAAGAATGCATATTGTAAATCATCAGAATTTTGCATTGCCCAATTGAAATAATCATTTTTCAATGGCAAATAGATAACTGAACATTCTTGACCTGCCAAAGTTAACAATCTGGTTCTAGCCTTAATTATAATGTATGCAATCATTTCTAAAACTGAGCAAATGGTCTTTGAAAACCTGTAGGGAGGAAAAACCCATTCCATTATTAACAAAGGATCTTGGTCTGTGGCATCCCACTGGAAAATGAGACCACAAAGCTGCATCTTCTCTCCTAAGATTGCAAGAAAGAAAGGATTTTCAGGAACGCAGCGATGAGCTTGTCTTTTTTGAAGAGCTTCTGTGACTTTGTCGAGAGCAGCACGAGCTTCAGGGGTTAAAGTTCTTGGCGAAGTGATGTCGCAACTTCCTCTCAGCAAATGGAAGAGCGGACTCAGTTCATCATTGGTGATTCCCAGCATCGGTCTGACCCAGTTGATTTCTCCTAGAAGTTGTTGTAACTCTTGTAGGTTGTTGACTCTGGTTCGGATCTGAATTTTCTGTGGTCTTCTTGTCGTCTCAGTCATCTTCCATCCCAGGTACTTCTAAGGTGAAACTTGTTGAATTTTCGTTGCAGAGATTTCAAGTCCAGCTTTTTGAATTTCAGCAACAACACAGTCACGAGTTTCTTCCATCTCTTCCTTTCAAAGGACTCCACCCTTAAAGCCAATTTTTCTTTCTCTGTATCTATAGATTGACAAACACCAGAACAACCATGTTTTTGCTTAACTGAAAAAGAGTTCCCCGGAACCACAATTTCCCGAGTGGAAGCAGCCACCTCAGCCTCCACCCCAGGCCCAACAGAATCCAATTCAAGTTGCAGTGTCCCTGCACAAACAATTTTAAGAAGTACAGTCACTTTTTCATTTCCATCTTTTACACACTTTGTTCCATCCCCCTTACAAGAGTCACATATTTTTACATTAACAGAACAACGCGAAGAAAAGTCCAAAAGAGTCTCATTTTTTCCCAGAGAGAGAGAAGAAAGATTTTGTTCAACAGAGTTCAAAGCAATACTTTCAGCATTTGCAACAACACTTGTAACATTCTCCGATACTCACACAGTCTCCGGTTTACTGGAATTTAATGAGACAGAACCAGAAGCTTTGTTTTCTGAGTCCAAGTTGATCTTATTATTATCCGTTTGTTTAAAACAGCGCTCCAACAGTGCTCTACAAACCGGCATAAGTTCTCTTAAGCTTTCATCTTTTTTGAGAGAGACTAGATTATAGATTCTCCAGTTTATCTGATCCCAAAAATGAAAAGTAAAAGCAGACTGCAGATTTAAATCTTGCGTATTTGCTTTAACCCAGATAAGTAAGTTTTTAAGCTCAGTTTTTGAAATTTCAGAGTGACCTTTTTCTTGTAACATTGTCTCTAATTGATGAAAAACATCCCATTCAACTTTTGATAAATTCGTTCCCATTTTTGTGTTCTTTTAATAATTTTCTTTTTCGCTATTTTGCCTCCCAACGTCACCCAAGCGCTCTCCCGAGATAAGTTACTTACAATTTTCTTGGCTTCGGCGGGAGAGATGATACAGTGTGCTCCTTGTTAACACTTGGGTCTCCGCAGCTGGTACTTCTACAATTTTTCTTTCTTTTTCTTCTATTCTACGTCCTCACACGAGGCACCAATATGCGGGGGACGGGACAGGTATAAGTCCAATAGTGTCAGGAACCCACGCCTTAAAAAAGGAACCCACTAGGCCGCGGCAAAATATCCAAATATGGATAACATGGTAACCAGACCAGTGAAGAGATTTTTGCTTTTATTTCCAGCACATCAGTCTCAAAATACAAAATGGAGACATGACAGCTCACTGATCCACACCAAAAAATGTCTCCTTCAACAGGGCTCATACAGCAATACATAAAATCATCTCAGACTAGAATTCAGCCAATCAGACACAGAAAACACATCTTGACAAGCATTCTATCCAATCTTATAAAACATAGGTAATCGTAGCTAAAACAAAGACTAGTTGATAAGAGACAAAGAACAGAGTTCTATTCATGCTAACCTTCTAAAGATATACATTAAATAACCTTGTTGCCATCCTAAAGCCAATTCTACAGAAGCCTATTGTTATTTGTCACGTCTACTGCTTGGGAAACTTTTCTGCTTGCATGGAAAACTTTTTCTGCTTGCATGGGAAACTTTTCTGCAATGCTAACAAAACTCCAGTCTAAGGCCTACATACTTCTTTGTAACCATTTCTTAAAAATCCTCTAACCTTATGGATTCCAACATTTCCCCCTCTCTGTTTGACCCAGAAGCTTTCATTTTCTTGTCGCTTGCTATTTGCGTTTCATAGCTCTATTGCAAAATTTCTGCTTATTATCTGCTGAAGACCTATTTTCACTAAACTGAAGCATTGCTATATTACGGCACAGCAACTTAATGCTGTGAAGACCCAATCCCTGAAAGAGAGATATGAATCACGTTTGGCAACAGTCACAAGGCATCGTTCAAAAAACTCTGGTCGATTCCAAGCCCTTAATTCAAAACCTTCGTTCATGTCAATACCCTCATCTACTGCTTTCGTGAGATTTCGTACACTCTCTGTGCTTCTACTTCCTAGTTCTCCTGCTTGAATGACAAAAACTTCTTGGACTGTTTTGTTCATCATTCGCCGAACACAACAGAGTATACAAGGTGCCACTATCAATATCAGTATTAGAACACCTAATATGTAAAGACCTATCTTGCAAAGTTGCCTTAGCCAAGGTGCAAAACTCCAATTTTGAAACAAATCATCCAACCAGGAACCTCCATCTTCTTTAATTTGGGCTGTCAGATCCTTTAATTTTTGAATGCTTTTGTGAATGGATTCAGAATGATCAGACAAATTTATACAACACAATCCTTCAAATTCCTCACAACCATGTCCTTGTGCCAGTACAAGAAAATCAATGGCTGATCTGTTTTGACGAGTAGCATGTCTAATACTATCAACATCGGTCAACATATCACTGATTGCGGAGGATGTGGCATTAGCTTGTTTGCTCAGCCAACATCCAACTCGATCTAATTGTCTCAATGCCACAGCTGAAGCCAATTGGGGTAGAAATATACCTGCTGAAAGCCTTCTGGCGGCATTCCAAGGCATAAAATCACTCTGACAGTTCTCATCATAATGAGGAACAGCTCTTGTTTTCCTTTGTTTCTTTTTCATCACTGCTTTGGCAGTGGGGGCAATTATGGTAAGCATACCAATGCTACAAGGGCCACCTTCAAGGTGGGCTGGAATGCCTTGCCAACCTCTGTCTCCGCAAATGATCCAATACCCTTTTGGCAATTGCCGTGGATATTGGTCCGTCTCCAGAAACACATCCCAACTGTTTGAAACATTTGCTGCCCTGAGAAGTTTTTTCGAACAAATGTTCCAATTGAAGGAAGGACTGTTTCCATTGTCAATTCCACCTGGTTTACCATTGGATTCTTTTCTGACCAAAGGAAACTCTTTCACTGGCACACCAACCAAACAGGTTGAGAAAGGCTTTTCTGGTTCCAAATTAGACAGACATATAGTATCCGATCCGGCAGCCTTGGCTAAGGTCACCCAAACATTCATTTTCGGTTGATCCACAGGCAAATCTGCACGACAAAAAACAATTAAAATCAAGCAAAACAAGTATACCATTTGATTCTGCCCCATCTCTTTCAAGAACTAAGTTTTGGCAGAATTCTTTCTAAACAAAAACAATAACCTAAATTTTCAGCCAAAAATTAGCTTTGTTAAACAAACATTCAGCATTCAATTCGTATACTCATAAATAACATTGGCACAAAATCAGAGTTCATGGGTTCTACCGATGCACAAAGAACGTCAGGCACAAGAGGCGTCAGGCGAGACCCGGGATCCTTCCATTCGGTCCACGTCTGCGTACTCGCTTCCTCAGTTCTAGGCTTGACAACAGGTTCTGAAGTGCGATACGGTTTGACGTTTTTGGCAGGAACCCACTTAATTCTTCCAGCACCTGTGGAAATAGAAGCATACCCTTTGCCCCACGTTATTAATTGAAACGGGCCTTCCATCTGTCCAGAGTCAGGGTTTCTAATTAGAAGAGGAGGATGTTCTTTCAGTTTTGCCTGTGTGCTATTTGAAAAGTGTCTAAAGATTGGTGGATCTGGTTCTGTACTTGAACTATTTAGAAAATTAAAACCATACAAAGCCTTACTCAGTCTCATCTGTGGGGTGATTTCCGTTCCCCCTCTCTGTTGATCTAATATGCGTTTTAAGGTTTGATGTGTTCTTTCAATGATTGCTTGGCTTGTGGGAGAGTGGGGAATACCAAAAATGTGTCGAACACCCCATTCATTTAAAAATGTGGCCAATTTTTGAGATATGTATGCGGGACCATTGTCAGTTTTTACTTCTTGGGGTATACCCAATGAAGCAAAAGCTTGCAGGAAATGATGACAGGCATGGCTGCCAGTTTCACCTGTGTGAAGGGAAGCAAAAACTGCACCAGAGAATGTGTCTATGGAAACATGAATATTTTTAAATTTACCAAAAGAAGGCTATTTAGTAACACCTGTTTGCCACAACTGTAGGCTTTGTAAGCCTCGGGGGTTGATTGCTCCTGTAGAAACAGGAGGTTGTACCAATTGACAGTCAGGGCAAGTATGAATGATAGCTTTAGCTTGACTTTTAGTGATTTGGAACATTCGCATGAGTGCTTGTGCATTTTGGTGGAAAAAGGCATGACTCAATTTTGCTTGTTCAAAAATATTTGGCAATGTGTTAGAAATGACCATTGTCAGCTTGTCCGCTCTTGCATTTCCTTCCACTAAAAATCCAGGAAGTGAAGAATGCGCCCTAATGTGAGAAACAAAATATGGATTAGTTCTATATTGCAAAGTTATAAAAAGACATGAAAGCCAACGATGTAAGTTTCATTACTAACATCCTTTAAAATGGAACCTTCTATTCTCCTGACTACATTAGCAACATAAGCAGAATCTGTGACCAAATTAAAAGGCTGAGGAAACAGCTGAAAAGCTCAAACTACTGCAGCAAGCTCAACAATTTGAGGGGATCCCTCTACTGTTTGAATATCAGATTCCCAAACATCAGTCTTTTGATTAAACCAAGTCACAACGGACTTGTGGCTTTTACCAGAGCCATCAGTGAAGAGAGTCACAGCATGTAAAGGTTCTTCACTTAATTTAGGTTTTTCTCTGAAACTCAATTTTGCTTGCAGTAGTTTGTGAGCTGGATAGTGTATGGAACAAACACCTGGAAAACCTAAGAATGCATATTGTAAATCATCAGAATTTTGCATTGCCCAATTGAAATAATCATTTTTCAATGGCAAATAGATAACTGAACATTCTTGACCTGCCAAAGTTAACAATCTGGTTCTAGCCTTAATTATAATGTATGCAATCATTTCTAAAACTGAGCAAATGGTCTTTGAAAACCTGTAGGGAGGAAAAACCCATTCCATTATTAACAAAGGATCTTGGTCTGTGGCATCCCACTGGAAAATGAGACCACAAAGCTGCATCTTCTCTCCTAAGATTGCAAGAAAGAAAGGATTTTCAGGAACGCAGCGATGAGCTTGTCTTTTTTGAAGAGCTTCTGTGACTTTGTCGAGAGCAGCACGAGCTTCAGGGGTTAAAGTTCTTGGCGAAGTGATGTCGCAACTTCCTCTCAGCAAATGGAAGAGCGGACTCAGTTCATCATTGGTGATTCCCAGCATCGGTCTGACCCAGTTGATTTCTCCTAGAAGTTGTTGTAACTCTTGTAGGTTGTTGACTCTGGTTCGGATCTGAATTTTCTGTGGTCTTCTTGTCGTCTCAGTCATCTTCCATCCCAGGTACTTCTAAGGTGAAACTTGTTGAATTTTCGTTGCAGAGATTTCAAGTCCAGCTTTTTGAATTTCAGCAACAACACAGTCACGAGTTTCTTCCATCTCTTCCTTTCAAAGGACTCCACCCTTAAAGCCAATTTTTCTTTCTCTGTATCTATAGATTGACAAACACCAGAACAACCATGTTTTTGCTTAACTGAAAAAGAGTTCCCCGGAACCACAATTTCCCGAGTGGAAGCAGCCACCTCAGCCTCCACCCCAGGCCCAACAGAATCCAATTCAAGTTGCAGTGTCCCTGCACAAACAATTTTAAGAAGTACAGTCACTTTTTCATTTCCATCTTTTACACACTTTGTTCCATCCCCCTTACAAGAGTCACATATTTTTACATTAACAGAACAACGCGAAGAAAAGTCCAAAAGAGTCTCATTTTTTCCCAGAGAGAGAGAAGAAAGATTTTGTTCAACAGAGTTCAAAGCAATACTTTCAGCATTTGCAACAACACTTGTAACATTCTCCGATACTCACACAGTCTCCGGTTTACTGGAATTTAATGAGACAGAACCAGAAGCTTTGTTTTCTGAGTCCAAGTTGATCTTATTATTATCCGTTTGTTTAAAACAGCGCTCCAACAGTGCTCTACAAACCGGCATAAGTTCTCTTAAGCTTTCATCTTTTTTGAGAGAGACTAGATTATAGATTCTCCAGTTTATCTGATCCCAAAAATGAAAAGTAAAAGCAGACTGCAGATTTAAATCTTGCGTATTTGCTTTAACCCAGATAAGTAAGTTTTTAAGCTCAGTTTTTGAAATTTCAGAGTGACCTTTTTCTTGTAACATTGTCTCTAATTGATGAAAAACATCCCATTCAACTTTTGATAAATTTGTTCCCATTTTTGTGTTCTTTTAATAATTTTCTTTTTCGCTATTTTGCCTCCCAACGTCACCCAAGCGCTCTCCCGAGATAAGTTACTTACAATTTTCTTGGCTTCGGCGGGAGAGATGATACAGTGTGCTCCTTGTTAACACTTGGGTCTCCGCAGCTGGTACTTCTACAATTTTTCTTTCTTTTTCTTCTATTCTACGTCCTCACACGAGGCACCAATATGCGGGGGACGGGACAGGTATAAGTCCAATAGTGTCAGGAACCCACGCCTTAAAAAAGGAACCCACTAGGCCGCGGCAAAATATCCAAATATGGATAACATGGTAACCAGACCAGTGAAGAGATTTTTGCTTTTATTTCCAGCACATCAGTCTCAAAATACAAAATGGAGACATGACAGCTCACTGATCCACACCAAAAAATGTCTCCTTCAACAGGGCTCATACAGCAATACATAAAATCATCTCAGACTAGAATTCAGCCAATCAGACACAGAAAACACATCTTGACAAGCATTCTATCCAATCTTATAAAACATAGGTAATCGTAGCTAAAACAAAGACTAGTTGATAAGAGACAAAGAACAGAGTTCTATTCATGCTAACCTTCTAAAGATATACATTAAATAACCTTGTTGCCATCCTAAAGCCAATTCTACAGAAGCCTATTGTTATTTGTCACGTCTACTGCTTGGGAAACTTTTCTGCTTGCATGGAAAACTTTTTCTGCTTGCATGGGAAACTTTTCTGCAATGCTAACAAAACTCCAGTCTAAGGCCTACATACTTCTTTGTAACCATTTCTTAAAAATCCTCTAACCTTATGGATTCCAACATTTCCCCCTCTCTGTTTGACCCAGAAGCTTTCATTTTCTTGTCGCTTGCTATTTGCGTTTCATAGCTCTATTGCAAAATTTCTGCTTATTATCTGCTGAAGACCTATTTTCACTAAACTGAAGCATTGCTATATTACGGCACAGCAACTTAATGCTGTGAAGACCCAATCCCTGAAAGAGAGATATGAATCACGTTTGGCAACAGTCACAAGGCATCGTTCAAAAAACTCTGGTCGATTCCAAGCCCTTAATTCAAAACCTTCGTTCATGTCAATACCCTCATCTACTGCTTTCGTGAGATTTCGTACACTCTCTGTGCTTCTACTTCCTAGTTCTCCTGCTTGAATGACAAAAACTTCTTGGACTGTTTTGTTCATCATTCGCCGAACACAACAGAGTATACAAGGTGCCACTATCAATATCAGTATTAGAACACCTAATATGTAAAGACCTATCTTGCAAAGTTGCCTTAGCCAAGGTGCAAAACTCCAATTTTGAAACAAATCATCCAACCAGGAACCTCCATCTTCTTTAATTTGGGCTGTCAGATCCTTTAATTTTTGAATGCTTTTGTGAATGGATTCAGAATGATCAGACAAATTTATACAACACAATCCTTCAAATTCCTCACAACCATGTCCTTGTGCCAGTACAAGAAAATCAATGGCTGATCTGTTTTGACGAGTAGCATGTCTAATACTATCAACATCGGTCAACATATCACTGATTGCGGAGGATGTGGCATTAGCTTGTTTGCTCAGCCAACATCCAACTCGATCTAATTGTCTCAATGCCACAGCTGAAGCCAATTGGGGTAGAAATATACCTGCTGAAAGCCTTCTGGCGGCATTCCAAGGCATAAAATCACTCTGACAGTTCTCATCATAATGAGGAACAGCTCTTGTTTTCCTTTGTTTCTTTTTCATCACTGCTTTGGCAGTGGGGGCAATTATGGTAAGCATACCAATGCTACAAGGGCCACCTTCAAGGTGGGCTGGAATGCCTTGCCAACCTCTGTCTCCGCAAATGATCCAATACCCTTTTGGCAATTGCCGTGGATATTGGTCCGTCTCCAGAAACACATCCCAACTGTTTGAAACATTTGCTGCCCTGAGAAGTTTTTTCGAACAAATGTTCCAATTGAAGGAAGGACTGTTTCCATTGTCAATTCCACCTGGTTTACCATTGGATTCTTTTCTGACCAAAGGAAACTCTTTCACTGGCACACCAACCAAACAGGTTGAGAAAGGCTTTTCTGGTTCCAAATTAGACAGACATATAGTATCCGATCCGGCAGCCTTGGCTAAGGTCACCCAAACATTCATTTTCGGTTGATCCACAGGCAAATCTGCACGACAAAAAACAATTAAAATCAAGCAAAACAAGTATACCATTTGATTCTGCCCCATCTCTTTCAAGAACTAAGTTTTGGCAGAATTCTTTCTAAACAAAAACAATAACCTAAATTTTCAGCCAAAAATTAGCTTTGTTAAACAAACATTCAGCATTCAATTCGTATACTCATAAATAACATTGGCACAAAATCAGAGTTCATGGGTTCTACCGATGCACAAAGAACGTCAGGCACAAGAGGCGTCAGGCGAGACCCGGGATCCTTCCATTCGGTCCACGTCTGCGTACTCGCTTCCTCAGTTCTAGGCTTGACAACAGGTTCTGAAGTGCGATACGGTTTGACGTTTTTGGCAGGAACCCACTTAATTCTTCCAGCACCTGTGGAAATAGAAGCATACCCTTTGCCCCACGTTATTAATTGAAACGGGCCTTCCATCTGTCCAGAGTCAGGGTTTCTAATTAGAAGAGGAGGATGTTCTTTCAGTTTTGCCTGTGTGCTATTTGAAAAGTGTCTAAAGATTGGTGGATCTGGTTCTGTACTTGAACTATTTAGAAAATTAAAACCATACAAAGCCTTACTCAGTCTCATCTGTGGGGTGATTTCCGTTCCCCCTCTCTGTTGATCTAATATGCGTTTTAAGGTTTGATGTGTTCTTTCAATGATTGCTTGGCTTGTGGGAGAGTGGGGAATACCAAAAATGTGTCGAACACCCCATTCATTTAAAAATGTGGCCAATTTTTGAGATATGTATGCGGGACCATTGTCAGTTTTTACTTCTTGGGGTATACCCAATGAAGCAAAAGCTTGCAGGAAATGATGACAGGCATGGCTGCCAGTTTCACCTGTGTGAAGGGAAGCAAAAACTGCACCAGAGAATGTGTCTATGGAAACATGAATATTTTTAAATTTACCAAAAGAAGGCTATTTAGTAACACCTGTTTGCCACAACTGTAGGCTTTGTAAGCCTCGGGGGTTGATTGCTCCTGTAGAAACAGGAGGTTGTACCAATTGACAGTCAGGGCAAGTATGAATGATAGCTTTAGCTTGACTTTTAGTGATTTGGAACATTCGCATGAGTGCTTGTGCATTTTGGTGGAAAAAGGCATGACTCAATTTTGCTTGTTCAAAAATATTTGGCAATGTGTTAGAAATGACCATTGTCAGCTTGTCCGCTCTTGCATTTCCTTCCACTAAAAATCCAGGAAGTGAAGAATGCGCCCTAATGTGAGAAACAAAATATGGATTAGTTCTATATTGCAAAGTTATAAAAAGACATGAAAGCCAACGATGTAAGTTTCATTACTAACATCCTTTAAAATGGAACCTTCTATTCTCCTGACTACATTAGCAACATAAGCAGAATCTGTGACCAAATTAAAAGGCTGAGGAAACAGCTGAAAAGCTCAAACTACTGCAGCAAGCTCAACAATTTGAGGGGATCCCTCTACTGTTTGAATATCAGATTCCCAAACATCAGTCTTTTGATTAAACCAAGTCACAACGGACTTGTGGCTTTTACCAGAGCCATCAGTGAAGAGAGTCACAGCATGTAAAGGTTCTTCACTTAATTTAGGTTTTTCTCTGAAACTCAATTTTGCTTGCAGTAGTTTGTGAGCTGGATAGTGTATGGAACAAACACCTGGAAAACCTAAGAATGCATATTGTAAATCATCAGAATTTTGCATTGCCCAATTGAAATAATCATTTTTCAATGGCAAATAGATAACTGAACATTCTTGACCTGCCAAAGTTAACAATCTGGTTCTAGCCTTAATTATAATGTATGCAATCATTTCTAAAACTGAGCAAATGGTCTTTGAAAACCTGTAGGGAGGAAAAACCCATTCCATTATTAACAAAGGATCTTGGTCTGTGGCATCCCACTGGAAAATGAGACCACAAAGCTGCATCTTCTCTCCTAAGATTGCAAGAAAGAAAGGATTTTCAGGAACGCAGCGATGAGCTTGTCTTTTTTGAAGAGCTTCTGTGACTTTGTCGAGAGCAGCACGAGCTTCAGGGGTTAAAGTTCTTGGCGAAGTGATGTCGCAACTTCCTCTCAGCAAATGGAAGAGCGGACTCAGTTCATCATTGGTGATTCCCAGCATCGGTCTGACCCAGTTGATTTCTCCTAGAAGTTGTTGTAACTCTTGTAGGTTGTTGACTCTGGTTCGGATCTGAATTTTCTGTGGTATTATTGTCGTCTTCCATCGTCTTCCATCATCTTCCATCACAGGTACTTCTAAGGTGAAACTTGTTGAATTTTCATTGCAGAGATTTCAAGTCCAGCTTTTTGAATTTCAGCAACAACACAGTCACGAGTTTCTTCCATCTCTTCCTTTCAAAGGACTCCACCCTTAAAGCCAATTTTTCTTTCTCTGTATCTATAGATTGACAAACACCAGAACAACCATGTTTTTGCTTAACTGAAAAAGAGTTCCCTGGAACCACAATTTCCCGAGTGGAAGCAGCCACCTCAGCCTCCACCCCAGGCCCAACAGAATCCAATTCAGGTTTCAGTGTCCCTGCACAAACAATTTTAAGAAGTACAGTCACATTTTCATTTCCAGCTTTTACACACTTTGTTCCATCCCCCTTACAAGAGTCACATATTTTTACATTAACAGAACAACGCGAAGAAAAGTCCAAAAGAGTCTCATTTTTTCCCAGAGAGAGAGAAGAAAGATTTTGTTCAACAGAGTTCAAAGCAATACTTTCAGCATTTGCAACAACACTTGTAACATTCTCCCATACTCACACAGTCTCCGGTTTACTGGAATTTAATGAGACAGAACCAGAAGCTTTGTTTTCTGAGTCCAAGTTGATCTTATTATTATCCGTTTGTTTAAAACAGCGCTCCAACAGCGCTCTACAAACCGGCATAAGTTCTCTTAAGCTTTCATCTTTTTTGAGAGAGACTAGATTATAGATTCTCCAGTTTATCTGATCCCAAAAATGAAAAGTAAAAGCAGACTGCAGATTTAAATCTTGCATATTTGCTTTAACCCAGATAAGTAAGTTTTTAAGCTCAGTTTTTGAAATTTCAGAGTGACCTTTTTCTTGTAACATTGTCTCTAATTGATGAAAAACATCCCATTCAACTTTTGATAAATTTGTTCCCATTTTTGTGTTCTTTTAATAATTTTCTTTTTCGCTATTTTGCCTCCCAACGTCACCCAAGCGCTCTCCCGAGATAAGTTACTTACAATTTTCTTGGCTTCGGCGGGAGAGATGATACAGTGTGCTCCTTGTTAACACTTGGGTCTCCGCAGCTGGTACTTCTACAATTTTTCTTTCTTTTTCTTCTATTCTACGTCCTCACACGAGGCACCAATATGCGGGGGACGGGACAGGTATAAGTCCAATAGTGTCAGGAACCCACGCCTTAAAAAAGGAACCCACTAGGCCGCGGCAAAATATCCAAATATGGATAACATGGTAACCAGACCAGTGAAGAGATTTTTGCTTTTATTTCCAGCACATCAGTCTCAAAATACAAAATGGAGACATGACAGCTCACTGATCCACACCAAAAAATGTCTCCTTCAACAGGGCTCATACAGCAATACATAAAATCATCTCAGACTAGAATTCAGCCAATCAGACACAGAAAACACATCTTGACAAGCATTCTATCCAATCTTATAAAACATAGGTAATCGTAGCTAAAACAAAGACTAGTTGATAAGAGACAAAGAACAGAGTTCTATTCATGCTAACCTTCTAAAGATATACATTAAATAACCTTGTTGCCATCCTAAAGCCAATTCTACAGAAGCCTATTGTTATTTGTCACGTCTACTGCTTGGGAAACTTTTCTGCTTGCATGGAAAACTTTTTCTGCTTGCATGGGAAACTTTTCTGCAATGCTAACAAAACTCCTGTCTAAGGCCTACATACTTCTTTGTAACCATTTCTTAAAAATCCTCTAACCTTATGGATTCCAACATTTCCCCCTCTCTGTTTGACCCAGAAGCTTTCATTTTCTTGTCGCTTGCTATTTGCGTTTCATAGCTCTATTGCAAAATTTCTGCTTATTATCTGCTGAAGACCTATTTTCACTAAACTGAAGCATTGCTATATTACGGCACAGCAACTTAATGCTGTGAAGACCCAATCCCTGAAAGAGAGATATGAATCACGTTTGGCAACAGTCACAAGGCATCGTTCAAAAAACTCTGGTCGATTCCAAGGCCTTAATTGAAAACCTTCGTTCATGTCAATACCCTCATCTACTGCTTTCGTGAGATTTCGTACACTCTCTGTGCTTCTACTTCCTAGTTCTCCTGCTTGAATGACAAAAACTTCTTGGACTGTTTTGTTCATCATTCGCCGAACACAACAGAGTATACAAGGTGCCACTATCAATATCAGTATTAGAACACCTAATATGTAAAGACCTATCTTGCAAAGTTGCCTTAGCCAAGGTGCAAAACTCCAATTTTGAAACAAATCATCCAACCAGGAACCTCCATCTTCTTTAATTTGGGCTGTCAGATCCTTTAATTTTTGAATGCTTTTGTGAATGGATTCGGAATGATCAGACAAATTTATACAACACAATCCTTCAAATTCCTCACAACCATGTCCTTGTGCCAGTAAGAGAAAATCAATGGCTGCTCTGTTTTGAAGAGTAGCATGTCTAATACTATCAACATCGGTCAACATATCACTGATTGCAGAGGATGTGGCATTAGCTTGTTTGCTCAGCCAACATCCAACTCGATCTAATTGTCTCAATGCCACAGCTGAAGCCAATTGGGGTAGAAATATACCTGCTGAAAGCCTTCTGGCGGCATTCCAAGGCATAAAATCACTCTGACAGTTCTCATCATAATGAGGAACAGCTCTTGTTTTCCTTTGTTTCTTTTTCATCACTGCTTTGGCAGTGGGGGCAATTATGGTAAGCATACCAATGCTACAAGGGCCACCTTCAAGGTGGGCTGGAATGCCTTGCCAACCTCTGTCTCCGCAAATGATCCAATACCCTTTTGGCAATTGCCGTGGATATTGGTCCGTCTCCAGAAACACATCCCAACTGTTTGAAACATTTGCTGCCCTGAGAAGTTTTTTCGAACAAATGTTCCAATTGAAGGAAGGACTGTTTCCATTGTCAATTCCACCTGGTTTACCATTGGATTCTTTTCTGACCAAAGGAAACTCTTTCACTGGCACACCAACCAAACAGGTTGAGAAAGGCTTTTCTGGTTCCGAATTAGACAGACATATAGTATCCGATCCGGCAGCCTTGGCTAAGGTCACCCAAACATTCGTTTTCAGTTGATCCACAGGCAAATCTGCACGACAAAAAACAATTAAAATCAAGCAAAACAAGTATACCATTTGATTCTGCCCCATCTCTTTCAAGAACTAAGTTTTGGCAGAATTCTTTCTAAACAAAAACAATAACCTAAATTTTCAGCCAAAAATTAGCTTTGTTAAACAAACATTCAGCATTCAATTCGTATACTCATAAATAACATTGGCACAAAATCAGAGTTCATGGGTTCTACCGATGCACAAAGAACGTCAGGCACAAGAGGCGTCAGGCGAGACCCGGGATCCTTCCATTCGGTCCACGTCTGCGTACTCGCTTCCTCAGTTCTAGGCTTGACAACAGGTTCTGAAGTGCGATACGGTTTGACGTTTTTGGCAGGAACCCACTTAATTCTTCCAGCACCTGTGGAAATAGAAGCATACCCTTTGCCCCACGTTATTAATTGAAACGGGCCTTCCATCTGTCCAGAGTCAGGGTTTCTAATTAGAAGAGGAGGATGTTCTTTCAGTTTTGCCTGTGTGCTATTTGAAAAGTGTCTAAAGATTGGTGGATCTGGTTCTGTACTTGAACTATTTAGAAAATTAAAACCATACAAAGCCTTACTCAGTCTCATCTGTGGGGTGATTTCCGTTCCCCCTCTCTGTTGATCTAATATGCGTTTTAAGGTTTGATGTGTTCTTTCAATGATTGCTTGGCTTGTGGGAGAGTGGGGAATACCAAAAATGTGTCGAACACCCCATTCATTTAAAAATGTGGCCAATTTTTGAGATATGTATGCGGGACCATTGTCAGTTTTTACTTCTTGGGGTATACCCAATGAAGCAAAAGCTTGCAGGAAATGATGACAGGCATGGCTGCCAGTTTCACCTGTGTGAAGGGAAGCAAAAACTGCACCAGAGAACGTGTCTATGGAAACATGAATATTTTTAAATTTACCAAAAGAAGGCTATTTAGTAACACCTGTTTGCCACAACTGTAGGCTTTGTAAGCCTCGGGGGTTGATTGCTCCTGTAGAAACAGGAGGTTGTACCAATTGACAGTCAGGGCAAGTATGAATGATAGCTTTAGCTTGACTTTTAGTGATTTGGAACATTCGCATGAGTGCTTGTGCATTTTGGTGGAAAAAGGCATGACTCAATTTTGCTTGTTCAAAAATATTTGGCAATGTGTTAGAAATGACCATTGTCAGCTTGTCCGCTCTTGCATTTCCTTCCACTAAAAATCCAGGAAGTGAAGAATGCGCCCTAATGTGAGAAACAAAATATGGATTAGTTCTATATTGCAAAGTTATAAAAAGACATGAAAGCCAACGATGTAAAGTTTCATTACTAACATCCTTTAAAATGGAACCTTCTATTCTCCTGACTACATTAGCAACATAAGCAGAATCTGTGACCAAATTAAAAGGCTGAGGAAACAGCTGAAAAGCTCAAACTACTGCAGCAAGCTCAACAATTTGAGGGGATCCCTCTACTGTTTGAATATCAGATTCCCAAACATCAGTCTTTTGATTAAACCAAGTCACAACGGACTTGTGGCTTTTACCAGAGCCATCAGTGAAGAGAGTCACAGCATGTAAAGGTTCTTCACTTAATTTAGGTTTTTCTCTGAAACTCAATTTTGCTTGCAGTAGTTTGTGAGCTGGATAGTGTATGGAACAAACACCTGGAAAACCTAAGAATGCATATTGTAAATCATCAGAATTTTGCATTGCCCAATTGAAATAATCATTTTTCAATGGCAAATAGATAACTGAACATTCTTGACCTGCCAAAGTTAACAATCTGGTTCTAGCCTTAATTATAATGTATGCAATCATTTCTAAAACTGAGCAAATGGTCTTTGAAAACCTGTAGGGAGGAAAAACCCATTCCATTATTAACAAAGGATCTTGGTCTGTGGCATCCCACTGGAAAATGAGACCACAAAGCTGCATCTTCTCTCCTAAGATTGCAAGAAAGAAAGGATTTTCAGGAACGCAGCGATGAGCTTGTCTTTTTTGAAGAGCTTCTGTGACTTTGTCGAGAGCAGCACGAGCTTCAGGGGTTAAAGTTCTTGGCGAAGTGATGTCGCAACTTCCTCTCAGCAAATGGAAGAGCGGACTCAGTTCATCATTGGTGATTCCCAGCATCGGTCTGACCCAGTTGATTTCTCCTAGAAGTTGTTGTAACTCTTGTAGGTTGTTGACTCTGGTTCGGATCTGAATTTTCTGTGGTATTATTGTCGTCTTCCATCGTCTTCCATCATCTTCCATCACAGGTACTTCTAAGGTGAAACTTGTTGAATTTTCATTGCAGAGATTTCAAGTCCAGCTTTTTGAATTTCAGCAACAACACAGTCACGAGTTTCTTCCATCTCTTCCTTTCAAAGGACTCCACCCTTAAAGCCAATTTTTCTTTCTCTGTATCTATAGATTGACAAACACCAGAACAACCATGTTTTTGCTTAACTGAAAAAGAGTTCCCCGGAACCACAATTTCCCGAGTGGAAGCAGCCACCTCAGCCTCCACCCCAGGCCCAACAGAATCCAATTCAGGTTTCAGTGTCCCTGCACAAACAATTTTAAGAAGTACAGTCACATTTTCATTTCCAGCTTTTACACACTTTGTTCCATCCCCCTTACAAGAGTCACATATTTTTACATTAACAGAACAACGCGAAGAAAAGTCCAAAAGAGTCTCATTTTTTCCCAGAGAGAGAGAAGAAAGATTTTGTTCAACAGAGTTCAAAGCAATACTTTCAGCATTTGCAACAACACTTGTAACATTCTCCCATACTCACACAGTCTCCGGTTTACTGGAATTTAATGAGACAGAACCAGAAGCTTTGTTTTCTGAGTCCAAGTTGATCTTATTATTATCAGTTTGTTTAAAACAGTGCTCCAACAGCACTCTACAAACCGGCATAAGTTCTCTTAAGCTTTCATCTTTTTTGAGAGAGACTAGATTATAGATTCTCCAGTTTATCTGATCCCAAAAATGAAAAGTAAAAGCAGACTGCAGATTTAAATCTTGCGTATTCGCTTTAACCCAGATAAGTAAGTTTTTAAGCTCAGTTTTTGAAATTTCAGAGTGACCTTTTTCTTGTAACATTGTCTCTAATTGATGAAAAACATCCCATTCAACTTTTGATAAATTCGTTCCCATTTTTGTGTTCTTTTAATAATTTTCTTTTTCTCTATTTTGCCTCCCAACGTCACCCAAGCTCTCTCCCGAGATAAGTTACTTAGAATTTTCTTGGCTTCGGCGGGAGAGATGATACAGTGTGCTCCTTGTTAACACTTGGGTCTCCGCAGCTGGTACTTCCACGATTTTTCTTTGTTTTTCTTCTATTCTACGTTCTCACACGAGGCACCAATATGCGGGGGACGGGACAGGTATAAGTCCAATAGTGTCAGGAACCCACGCCTTTAAAAAGGAACCCACTAGGCCGCGGCAAAATATCCAAATATGGATAACATGTTAACCAGACCAGTGAAGAGATTTTTGCTTTTATTTCCAGCACATCAGTCTCAAAATACAAAATGGAGACATGACAGCTCACTGATCCACACCAAAAAATGTCTCCTTCAACAGGGCTCATACAGCAATACATAAAATCATCTCAGACTAGAATTCAGCCAATCAGACACAGAAAACACATCTTGACAAGCATTCTATCCAATCGTATAAAACATAGGTAATCGTAGCTAAAACAAAGACTAGTTGATAAGAGACAAAGAACAGAGTTCTATTCATGCTAACCTTCTAAAGATATACATTAAATAACCTTGTTGCCATCCTAAAGCCAATTCTACAGAAGCCTATTGTTATTTGTCACGTCTACTGCTTGGGAAACTTTTCTGCTTGCATGGAAAACTTTTTCTGCTTGCATGGGAAACTTTTCTGCAATGCTAACAAAACTCCTGTCTAAGGCCTACATACTTCTTTGTAACCATTTCTTAAAAATCCTCTAACCTTATGGATTCCAACATTTCCCCCTCTCTGTTTGACCCAGAAGCTTTCATTTTCTTGTCGCTTGCTATTTGCGTTTCATAGCTCTATTGCAAAATTTCTGCTTATTATCTGCTGAAGACCTATTTTCACTAAACTGAAGCATTGCTATATTACGGCACAGCAACTTAATGCTGTGAAGACCCAATCCCTGAAAGAGAGATATGAATCACGTTTGGCAACAGTCACAAGGCATCGTTCAAAAAACTCTGGTCGATTCCAAGGCCTTAATTCAAAACCTTCGTTCATGTCAATACCCTCATCTACTGCTTTCGTGAGATTTCGTACACTCTCTGTGCTTCTACTTCCTAGTTCTCCTGCTTGAATGACAAAAACTTCTTGGACTGTTTTGTTCATCATTCGCCGAACACAACAGAGTATACAAGGTGCCACTATCAATATCAGTATTAGAACACCTAATATGTAAAGACCTATCTTGCAAAGTTGCCTTAGCCAAGGTGCAAAACTCCAATTTTGAAACAAATCATCCAACCAGGAACCTCCATCTTCTTTAATTTGGGCTGTCAGATCCTTTAATTTTTGAATGCTTTTGTGAATGGATTCGGAATGATCAGACAAATTCATACAACACAATCCTTCAAATTCCTCACAACCATGTCCTTGTGCCAGTACAAGAAAATCAATGGCTGCTCTGTTTTGAAGAGTAGCATGTCTAATACTATCAACATCGGTCAACATATCACTGATTGCGGAGGATGTGGCATTAGCTTGTTTGCTCAGCCAACATCCAACTCGATCTAATTGTCTCAATGCCACAGCTGAAGCCAATTGGGGTAGAAATATACCTGCTGAAAGCCTTCTGGCGGCATTCCAAGGCATAAAATCACTCTGACAGTTCTCATCATAATGAGGAACAGCTCTTGTTTTCCTTTGTTTCTTTTTCATCACTGCTTTGGCAGTGGGGGCAATTATGGTAAGCATACCAATGCTACAAGGGCCACCTTCAAGGTGGGCTGGAATGCCTTGCCAACCTCTGTCTCCGCAAATGATCCAATACCCTTTTGGCAATTGCCGTGGATATTGGTCCGTCTCCAGAAACACATCCCAACTGTTTGAAACATTTGCTGCCCTGAGAAGTTTTTTCAAACAAATGTTCCAATTGAAGGAAGGACTGTTTCCATTGTCAATTCCACCTGGTTTACCATTGGATTCTTTTCTGACCAAAGGAAACTCTTTCACTGGCACACCAACCAAACAGGTTGAGAAAGGCTTTTCTGGTTCCGAATTAGACAGGCATATAGTATCCGATCCGGCAGCCTTGGCTAAGGTCACCCAAACACTCGTTTTCGGTTGATCCACAGGCAAATCTGCACGACAAAAAACAATTAAAATCAAGCAAAACAAGTATACCATTTGATTCTTCCCCATCTCTTTCAAGAACTAAGTTTTGGCAGAATTCTTTCTAAACAAAAACAATAACCTAAATTTTCAGCCAAAAATTAGCTTTGTTAAACAAACATTCAGCATTCAATTCGTATACTCATAAATAACATTGGCACAAAATCAGAGTTCATGGGTTCCACCGATGCACAAAGAACGTCAGGCACAAGAGGCGTCAGGCGAGACCCGGGATCCTTCCATTCGGTCCACGTCTGCGTACTCGCTTCCTCAGTTCTAGGCTCGACAACAGGTTCTGAAGTGCGATACGGTTTGACGTTTTTGGCAGGAACCCACTTAATTCTTCCAGCACCTGTGGAAATAGAAGCATACCCTTTGCCCCACGTTATTAATTGAAACGGGCCTTCCATCTGTCCAGAGTCAGGGTTTCTAATTAGAAGAGGAGGATGTTCTTTCAGTTTTGCCTGTGTGCTATTTGAAAAGTGTCTAAAGATTGGTGGATCTGGTTCTGTACTTGAACTATTTAGAAAATTAAAACCATACAAAGCCTTACTCAGTCTCATCTGTGGGGTGATTTCCGTTCCCCCTCTCTGTTGATCTAATATGCGTTTTAAGGTTTGATGTGTTCTTTCAATGATTGCTTGGCTTGTGGGAGAGTGGGGAATACCAAAAATGTGTCGAACACCCCATTCATTTAAAAATGTGGCCAATTTTTGAGATATGTATGCGGGACCATTGTCAGTTTTTACTTCTTGGGGTATACCCAATGAAGCAAAAGCTTGCAGGAAATGATGACAGGCATGGCTGCCAGTTTCACCTGTGTGAAGGGAAGCAAAAACTGCACCAGAGAACGTGTCTATGGAAACATGAATATTTTTAAATTTACCAAAAGAAGGCTATTTAGTAACACCTGTTTGCCACAACTGTAGGCTTTGTAAGCCTCGGGGGTTGATTGCTCCTGTAGAAACAGGAGGTTGTACCAATTGACAGTCAGGGCAAGTATGAATGATAGCTTTAGCTTGACTTTTAGTGATTTGGAACATTCGCATGAGTGCTTGTGCATTTTGGTGGAAAAAGGCATGACTCAATTTTGCTTGTTCAAAAATATTTGGCAATGTGTTAGAAATGACCATTGTCAGCTTGTCCGCTCTTGCATTTCCTTCCACTAAAAATCCAGGAAGTGAAGAATGCGCCCTAATGTGAGAAACAAAATATGGATTAGTTCTATATTGCAAAGTTATAAAAAGACATGAAAGCCAACGATGTACAGTTTCATTACTAACATCCTTTAAAATGGAACCTTCTATTCTCCTGACTACATTAGCAACATAAGCAGAATCTGTGACCAAATTAAAAGGCTGAGGAAACAGCTGAAAAGCTCAAACTACTGCAGCAAGCTCAACAATTTGAGGGGATCCCTCTACTGTTTGAATATCAGATTCCCAAACATCAGTCTTTTGATTAAACCAAGTCACAACGGACTTGTGGCTTTTACCAGAGCCATCAGTGAAGAGAGTCACAGCATGTAAAGGTTCTTCACTTAATTTAGGTTTTTCTCTGAAACTCAATTTTGCTTGCAGTAGTTTGTGAGCTGGATAGTGTATGGAACAAACACCTGGAAAACCTAAGAATGCATATTGTAAATCATCAGAATTTTGCATTGCCCAATTGAAATAATCATTTTTCTATGGCAAATAGATAACTGAACATTCTTGACCTGCCAAAGTTAACAATCTGGTTCTAGCCTTAATTATAATGTATGCAATCATTTCTAAAACTGAGCAAATGGTCTTTGAAAACCTGTAGGGAGGAAAAACCCATTCCATTATTAACAAAGGATCTTGTTCTGTGGCATCCCACTGGAAAATGAGACCACAAAGCTGCATCTTCTCTCCTAAGATTGCAAGAAAGAAAGGATTTTCAGGAACGCAGCGATGAGCTTGTCTTTTTTGAAGAGCTTCTGTGACTTTGTCGAGAGCAGCACGAGCTTCAGAGGTTAAAGTTCTTGGCGAAGTGATGTCGCAACTTCCTCTCAGCAAATGGAAGAGCGGACTCAGTTCATCATTGGTGATTCCCAGCATCGGTCTGACCCAGTTGATTTCTCCTAGAAGTTGTTGTAACTCTTGTAGGTTGTTGACTCTGGTTCGGATCTGAATTTTCTGTGGTATTATTGTCGTCTTCCATCGTCTTCCATCATCTTCCATCCCAGGTACTTCTAAGGTGAAACTTGTTGAATTTTCATTGCAGAGATTTCAAGTCCAGCTTTTTGAATTTCAGCAACAACACAGTCGCGAGTTTCTTCCATCTCTTCCTTTCAAAGGACTCCACCCTTAAAGCCAATTTTTCTTTCTCTGTATCTATAGATTGACAAACACCAGAACAACCATGTTTTTGCTTAACTGAAAAAGAGTTCCCCGGAACCACAATTTCCCAAGTGGAAGCAGCCACCTCAGCCTCCACCCCAGGCCCAACAGAATCCAATTCAGGTTTCAGTGTCCCTGCACAAACAATTTTAGGAAGTACAGTCACTTTTTCATTTCCATCTTTTACACACTTTGTTCCATCCCCCTTACAAGAGTCACATATTTTTACATTAACAGAACAACGCGAAGAAAAGTCCAAAAGAGTCTCATTTTTTCCCAGAGAGAGAGAAGAAAGATTTTGTTCAACAGAGTTCAAAGCAATACTTTCAGCATTTGCAACAACACTTGTAACATTCTCCGATACACACACAGTCTCCTGTTTACTGGAATTTAATGAGACAGAACCAGAAGCTTTGTTTTCTGAGTCCAAGTTGATCTTATTATTATCCGTTTGTTTAAAACAGCGCTCCAACAGCGCTCTACAAACCGGCATAAGTTCTCTAAAGCTTTCATCTTTTTTGAGAGAGACTAGATTATCGATTCTCCAGTTTATCTGATCCCAAAAATGAAAAGTCAAAGCAGACTGCAGATTTAAATCTTGCGTATTCGCTTTAACCCAGATAAGTAAGTTTTTAAGCTCAGTTTTTGAAATTTCAGAGTGACCTTTTTCTTGTAACATTGTCTCTAATTGATGAAAAACATCCCATTCAACTTTTGATAAATTCGTTCCCATTTTTGTGTTCTTTTAATAATTTTCTTTTTCTCTATTTTGCCTCCCAACGTCACCCAAGCGCTCTCCCGAGATAAGTTACTTACAATTTTCTTGGCTTCGGCGGGAGAGATGATACAGTGTGCTCCTTGTTAACACTTGGGTCTCCGCAGCTGGTACTTCCACGATTTTTCTTTGTTTTTCTTCTATTCTACGTTCTCACACGAGGCACCAATATGCGGGGGACGGGACAGGTATAAGTCCAATGGTGTCAGGAACCCACGCCTTAAAAAAGGAACCCACTAGGCCGCGGCAAAATATCCAAATATGGATAACATGGTAACCAGACCAGTGAAGAGATTTTTGCTTTTATTTCCAGCACATCAGTCTCAAAATACAAAATGGAGACATGACAGCTCACTGATCCACACCAAAAAATATCTCCTTCAACAGGGCTCATACAGCAATACATAAAATCATCTCAGACTAGAATTCAGCCAATCAGACACAGAAAACACATCTTGACAAGCATTCTATCCAATCTTATAAAACATAGGTAATCGTAGCTAAAACAAAGACTAGTTGATAAGAGACAAAGAACAGAGTTCTATTCATGCTAACCTTCTAAAGATATACATTAAATAACCTTGTTGCCATCCTAAAGCCAATTCTACAGAAGCCTATTGTTATTTGTCACGTCTACTGCTTGGGAAACTTTTCTGCTTGCATGGAAAACTTTTTCTGCTTGCATGGGAAACTTTTCTGCAATGCTAACAAAACTCCAGTCTAAGGCCTACATACTTCTTTGTAACCATTTCTTAAAAATCCTCTAACCTTATGGATTCCAACATTTCCCCCTCTCTGTTTGACCCAGAAGCTTTCATTTTCTTGTCGCTTGCTATTTGCGTTTCATAGCTCTATTGCAAAATTTCTGCTTATTATCTGCTGAAGACCTATTTTCACTAAACTGAAGCATTGCTATATTACGGCACAGCAACTTAATGCTGTGAAGACCCAATCCCTGAAAGAGAGATATGAATCACGTTTGGCAACAGTCACAAGGCATCGTTCAAAAAACTCTGGTCGATTCCAAGGCCTTAATTCAAAACCTTCGTTCATGTCAATACCCTCATCTACTGCTTTCGTGAGATTTCGTACACTCTCTGTGCTTCTACTTCCTAGTTCTCCTGCTTGAATGACAAAAACTTCTTGGACTGTTTTGTTCATCATTCGCCGAACACAACAGAGTATACAAGGTGCCACTATCAATATCAGTATTAGAACACCTAATATGTAAAGACCTATCTTGCAAAGTTGCCTTAGCCAAGGTGCAAAACTCCAATTTTGAAACAAATCATCCAACCAGGAACCTCCATCTTCTTTAATTTGGGCTGTCTGATCCTTTAATTTTTGAATGCTTTTGTGAATGGATTCGGAATGATCAGACAAATTCATACAACACAATCCTTCAAATTCCTCACAACCATGTCCTTGTGCCAGTAAAAGAAAATCAATGGCTGCTCTGTTTTGAAGAGTAGCATGTCTAATACTATCAACATCGGTCAACATATCACTGATTGCGGAGGATGTGGCATTAGCTTGTTTGCTCAGCCAACATCCAACTCGATCTAATTGTCTCAATGCCACAGCTGAAGCCAATTGGGGTAGAAATATACCTGCTGAAAGCTTTCTGGCGGCATTCCAAGGCATAAAATCACTCTGACAGTTCTCATCATAATGAGGAACAGCTCTTGTTTTCCTTTGTTTCTTTTTCATCACTGCTTTGGCAGTGGGGGCAATTATGGTAAGCATACCAATGCTACAAGGGCCACCTTCAAGGTGGGCTGGAATGCCTTGCCAACCTCTGTCTCCGCAAATGATCCAATACCCTTTTGGCAATTGCCGTGGATATTGGTCCGTCTCCAGAAACACATCCCAACTGTTTGAAACATTTGCTGCCCTGAGAAGTTTTTTCAAACAAATGTTCCAATTGAAGGAAGGACTGTTTCCATTGTCAATTCCACCTGGTTTACCATTGGATTCTTTTCTGACCAAAGGAAACTCTTTCACTGGCACACCAACCAAACAGGTTGAGAAAGGCTTTTCTGGTTCCGAATTAGACAGCCATATAGTATCCGATCCGGCAGCCTTGGCTAAGGTCACCCAAACACTCGTTTTCGGTTGATCCACAGGCAAATCTGCACGACAAAAAACAATTAAAATCAAGCAAAACAAGTATACCATTTGATTCTGCCCCATCTCTTTCAAGAACTAAGTTTTGGCAGAATTCTTTCTAAACAAAAACAATAACCTAAATTTTCAGCCAAAAATTAGCTTTGTTAAACAAACATTCAGCATTCAATTCGTATACTCATAAATAACATTGGCACAAAATCAGAGTTCATGGGTTCCACCGATGCACAAAGAACGTCAGGCACAAGAGGCGTCAGGCGAGACCCGGGATCCTTCCATTCGGTCCACGTCTGCGTACTCGCTTCCTCAGTTCTAGGCTCGACAACAGGTTCTGAAGTGCGATACGGTTTGACGTTTTTGGCAGGAACCCACTTAATTCTTCCAGCACCTGTGGAAATAGAAGCATACCCTTTGCCCCACGTTATTAATTGAAACGGGCCTTCCATCTGTCCAGAGTCAGGGTTTCTAATTAGAAGAGGAGGATGTTCTTTCAGTTTTGCCTGTGTGCTATTTGAAAAGTGTCTAAAGATTGGTGGATCTGGTTCTGTACTTGAACTATTTAGAAAATTAAAACCATACAAAGCCTTACTCAGTCTCATCTGTGGGGTGATTTCCGTTCCCCCTCTCTGTTGATCTAATATGCGTTTTAAGGTTTGATGTGTTCTTTCAATGATTGCTTGGCTTGTGGGAGAGTGGGGAATACCAAAAATGTGTCGAACACCCCATTCATTTAAAAATGTGGCCAATTTTTGAGATATGTATGCGGGACCATTGTCAGTTTTTACTTCTTGGGGTATACCCAATGAAGCAAAAGCTTGCAGGAAATGATGACAGGCATGGCTGCCAGTTTCACCTGTGTGAAGGGAAGCAAAAACTGCACCAGAGAACGTGTCTATGGAAACATGAATATTTTTAAATTTACCAAAAGAAGGCTATTTAGTAACACCTGTTTGCCACAACTGTAGGCTTTGTAAGCCTCGGGGGTTGATTGCTCCTGTAGAAACAGGAGGTTGTACCAATTGACAGTCAGGGCAAGTATGAATGATAGCTTTAGCTTGACTTTTAGTGATTTGGAACATTCGCATGAGTGCTTGTGCATTTTGGTGGAAAAAGGCATGACTCAATTTTGCTTGTTCAAAAATATTTGGCAATGTGTTAGAAATGACCATTGTCAGCTTGTCCGCTCTTGCATTTCCTTCCACTAAAAATCCAGGAAGTGAAGAATGCGCCCTAATGTGAGAAACAAAATATGGATTAGTTCTATATTGCAAAGTTATAAAAAGACATGAAAGCCAACGATGTAAGTTTCATTACTAACATCCTTTAAAATGGAACCTTCTATTCTCCTGACTACATTAGCAACATAAGCAGAATCTGTGACCAAATTAAAAGGCTGAGGAAACAGCTGAAAAGCTCAAACTACTGCAGCAAGCTCAACAATTTGAGGGGATCCCTCTACTGTTTGAATATCAGATTCCCAAACATCAGTCTTTTGATTAAACCAAGTCACAACGGACTTGTGGCTTTTACCAGAGCCATCAGTGAAGAGAGTCACAGCATGTAAAGGTTCTTCACTTAATTTAGGTTTTTCTCTGAAACTCAGTTTTGCTTGCAGTAGTTTGTGAGCTGGATAGTGTATGGAACAAACACCTGGAAAACCTAAGAATGCATATTGTAAATCATCAGAATTTTGCATTGCCCAATTGAAATAATCATTTTTCAATGGCAAATAGATAACTGAACATTCTTGACCTGCCAAAGTTAACAATCTGGTTCTAGCCTTAATTATAATGTATGCAATCATTTCTAAAACTGAGCAAATGGTCTTTGAAAACCTGTAGGGAGGAAAAACCCATTCCATTATTAACAAAGGATCTTGTTCTGTGGCATCCCACTGGAAAATGAGACCACAAAGCTGCATCTTCTCTCCTAAGATTGCAAGAAAGAAAGGATTTTCAGGAACGCAGCGATGAGCTTGTCTTTTTTGAAGAGCTTCTGTGACTTTGTCGAGAGCAGCACGAGCTTCAGGGGTTAAAGTTCTTGGCGAAGTGATGTCGCAACTTCCTCTCAGCAAATGGAAGAGCGGACTCAGTTCATCATTGGTGATTCCCAGCATCGGTCTGACCCAGTTGATTTCTCCTAGAAGTTGTTGTAACTCTTGTAGGTTGTTGACTCTGGTTCGGATCTGAATTTTCTGTGGTATTATTGTCGTCTTCCATCGTCTTCCATCATCTTCCATCCCAGGTACTTCTAAGGTGAAACTTGTTGAATTTTCGTTGCAGAGATTTCAAGTCCAGCTTTTTGAATTTCAGCAACAACACAGTCGCGAGTTTCTTCCATCTCTTCCTTTCAAAGGACTCCACCCTTAAAGCCAATTTTTCTTTCTCTGTATCTATAGATTGACAAACACCAGAACAACCATGTTTTTGCTTAACTGAAAAAGAGTTCCCCGGAACCACAATTTCCCAAGTGGAAGCAGCCACCTCAGCCTCCACCCCAGGCCCAACAGAATCCAATTCAGGTTTCAGTGTCCCTGCACAAACAATTTTAGGAAGTACAGTCACTTTTTCATTTCCATCTTTTACACACTTTGTTCCATCCCCCTTACAAGAGTCACATATTTTTACATTAACAGAACAACGCGAAGAAAAGTCCAAAAGAGTCTCATTTTTTCCCAGAGAGAGAGAAGAAAGATTTTGTTCAACAGAGTTCAAAGCAATACTTTCAGCATTTGCAACAACACTTGTAACATTCTCCGATACTCACACAGTCTCCGGTTTACTGGAATTTAATGAGACAGAACCAGAAGCTTTGTTTTCTGAGTCCAAGTTGATCTTATTATTATCAGTTTGTTTAAAACAGTGCTCCAACAGCGCTCTACAAACCGGCATAAGTTCTCTTAAGCTTTCATCTTTTTTGAGAGAGACTAGTTTATAGATTCTCCAGTTTATCTGATCCCAAAAATGAAAAGTAAAAGCAGACTGCAGATTTAAATCTTGCGTATTCGCTTTAACCCAGATAAGTAAGTTTTTAAGCTCAGTTTTTGAAATTTCAGAGTGACCTTTTTCTTGTAACATTGTCTCTAATTGATGAAAAACATCCCATTCAACTTTTGATAAATTCGTTCCCATTTTTGTGTTCTTTTAATAATTTTCTTTTTCTCTATTTTGCCTCCCAACGTCACCCAAGCGCTCTCCCGAGATAAGTTACTTACAATTTTCTTGGCTTTGGCGGGAGAGATGATACAGTGTGCTCCTTGTTAACACTTGGGTCTCCGCAGCTGGTACTTCCACGATTTTTCTTTGTTTTTCTTCTATTCTACGTCCTCACACGAGGCACCAATATGCGGGGGACGGGACAGGTATAAGTCCAATAGTGTCAGGAACCCACGCCTTAAAAAAGGAACCCACTAGGCCGCGGCAAAATATCCAAATATGGATAACATGGTAACCAGACCAGTGAAGAGATTTTTGCTTTTATTTCCAGCACATCAGTCTCAAAATACAAAATGGAGACATGACAGCTCACTGATCCACACCAAAAAATGTCTCCTTCAACAGGGCTCATACAGCAATACATAAAATCATCTCAGACTAGAATTCAGCCAATCAGACACAGAAAACACATCTTGACAAGCATTCTATCCAATCTTATAAAACATAGGTAATCGTAGCTAAAACAAAGACTAGTTGATAAGAGACAAAGAACAGAGTTCTATTCATGCTAACCTTCTAAAGATATACATTAAATAACCTTGTTGCCATCCTAAAGCCAATTCTACAGAAGCCTATTGTTATTTGTCACGTCTACTGCTTGGGAAACTTTTCTGCTTGCATGGAAAACTTTTTCTGCTTGCATGGGAAACTTTTCTGCAATGCTAACAAAACTCCTGTCTAAGGCCTACATACTTCTTTGTAACCATTTCTTAAAAATCCTCTAACCTTATGGATTCCAACATTTCCCCCTCTCTGTTTGACCCAGAAGCTTTCATTTTCTTGTCGCTTGCTATTTGCGTTTCATAGCTCTATTGCAAAATTTCTGCTTATTATCTGCTGAAGACCTATTTTCACTAAACTGAAGCATTGCTATATTACGGCACAGCAACTTAATGCTGTGAAGACCCAATCCCTGAAAGAGAGATATGAATCACGTTTGGCAACAGTCACAAGGCATCGTTCAAAAAACTCTGGTCGATTCCAAGCCCTTAATTCAAAACCTTCGTTCATGTCAATACCCTCATCTACTGCTTTCGTGAGATTTCGTACACTCTCTGTGCTTCTACTTCCTAATTCTCCTGCTTGAATGACAAAAACTTCTTGGACTGTTTTGTTCATCATTCGCCGAACACAACAGAGTATACAAGGTGCTACTATCAATATCAGTATTAGAACACCTAATATGTAAAGACCTATCTTGCAAAGTTGCCTTAGCCAAGGTGCAAAACTCCAATTTTGAAACAAATCATCCAACCAGGAACCTCCATCTTCTTTAATTTGGGCTGTCAGATCCTTTAATTTTTGAATGCTTTTGTGAATGGATTCGGAATGATCAGACAAATTCATACAACACAATCCTTCAAATTCCTCACAACCATGTCCTTTTGCCAGTAAAAGAAAATCAATGGCTGCTCTGTTTTGAAGAGTAGCATGTCTAATACTATCAACATCGGTCAACATATCACTGATTGCGGAGGATGTGGCATTAGCTTGTTTGCTCAGCCAACATCCAACTCGATCTAATTGTCTCAATGCCACAGCTGAAGCCAATTGGGGTAGAAATATACCTGCTGAAAGCCTTCTGGTGGCATTCCAAGGCATAAAATCACTCTGACAGTTCTCATCATAATGAGGAACAGCTCTTGTTTTCCTTTGTTTCTTTTTCATCACTGCTTTGGCAGTGGGGGCAATTATGGTAAGCATACCAATGCTACAAGGGCCACCTTCAAGGTGGGCTGGAATGCCTTGCCAACCTCTGTCTCCGCAAATGATCCAATACCCTTTTGGCAATTGCCGTGGATATTGGTCCGTCTCCAGAAACACATCCCAACTGTTTGAAACATTTGCTGCCCTGAGAAGTTTTTTGGACCAAATGTTCCAATTGAAGGAGGGACTGTTTCCATTGTCAATTCCACCTGGTTTACCATTGGATTCTTTTCTGACCAAAGGAAACTCTTTCACTGGCACACCAACCAAACAGGTTGAGAAAGGCTTTTCTGGTTCCGAATTAGACAGACATATAGTATCCGATCCGGCAGCCTTGGCTAAGGTCACCCAAACACTCGTTTTCGGTTGATCCACAGGCAAATCTGCACGACAAAAAACAATTAAAATCAAGCAAAACAAGTATACCATTTGATTCTGCCCCATCTCTTTCAAGAACTAAGTTTTGGCAGAATTCTTTCTAAACAAAAACAATAACCTAAATTTTCAGCCAAAAATTAGCTTTGTTAAACAAACATTCAGCATTCAATTCGTATACTCATAAATAACATTGGCACAAAATCAGAGTTCATGGGTTCCACCGATGCACAAAGAACGTCAGGCACAAGAGGCGTCAGGCGAGACCCGGGATCCTTCCATTCGGTCCACGTCTGCGTACTCGCTTCCTCAGTTCTAGGCTCGACAACAGGTTCTGAAGTGCGATACGGTTTGACGTTTTTGGCAGGAACCCACTTAATTCTTCCAGCACCTGTGGAAATAGAAGCATACCCTTTGCCCCACGTTATTAATTGAAACGGGCCTTCCATCTGTCCAGAGTCAGGGTTTCTAATTAGAAGAGGAGGATGTTCTTTCAGTTTTGCCTGTGTGCTATTTGAAAAGTGTCTAAAGATTGGTGGATCTGGTTCTGTACTTGAACTATTTAGAAAATTAAAACCATACAAAGCCTTACTCAGTCTCATCTGTGGGGTGATTTCCGTTCCCCCTCTCTGTTGATCTAATATGCGTTTTAAGGTTTGATGTGTTCTTTCAATGATTGCTTGGCTTGTGGGAGAGTGGGGAATACCAAAAATGTGTCGAACACCCCATTCATTTAAAAATGTGGCCAATTTTTGAGATATGTATGCGGGACCATTGTCAGTTTTTACTTCTTGGGGTATACCCAATGAAGCAAAAGCTTGCAGGAAATGATGACAGGCATGGCTGCCAGTTTCACCTGTGTGAAGGGAAGCAAAAACTGCACCAGAGAACGTGTCTATGGAAACATGAATATTTTTAAATTTACCAAAAGAAGGCTATTTAGTAACACCTGTTTGCCACAACTGTAGGCTTTGTAAGCCTCGGGGGTTGATTGCTCCTGTAGAAACAGGAGGTTGTACCAATTGACAGTCAGGGCAAGTATGAATGATAGCTTTAGCTTGACTTTTAGTGATTTGGAACATTCGCATGAGTGCTTGTGCATTTTGGTGGAAAAAGGCATGACTCAATTTTGCTTGTTCAAAAATATTTGGCAATGTGTTAGAAATGACCATTGTCAGCTTGTCCGCTCTTGCATTTCCTTCCACTAAAAATCCAGGAAGTGAAGAATGCGCCCTAATGTGAGAAACAAAATATGGATTAGTTCTATATTGCAAAGTTATAAAAAGACATGAAAGCCAACGATGTAAGTTTCATTACTAACATCCTTTAAAATGGAACCTTCTATTCTCCTGACTACATTAGCAACATAAGCAGAATCTGTGACCAAATTAAAAGGCTGAGGAAACAGCTGAAAAGCTCAAACTACTGCAGCAAGCTCAACAATTTGAGGGGATCCCTCTACTGTTTGAATATCAGATTCCCAAACATCAGTCTTTTGATTAAATCAAGTCACAACGGACTTGTGGCTTTTACCAGAGCCATCAGTGAAGAGAGTCACAGCATGTAAAGATTCTTCACTTAATTTAGGTTTTTCTCCGAAACTCAGTTTTGCTTGCAGTAGTTTGTGAGCTGGATAGTGTATGGAACAAACACCTGGAAAACCTAAGAATGCATATTGTAAATCATCAGAATTTTGCATTGCCCAATTGAAATAATCATTTTTCAATGGCAAATAGATAACTGAACATTCTTGACCTGCCAAAGTTAACAATCTGGTTCTAGCCTTAATTATAATGTATGCAATCATTTCTAAAACTGAGCAAATGGTCTTTGAAAACCTGTAGGGAGGAAAAACCCATTCCATTATTAACAAAGGATCTTGTTCTGTGGCATCCCACTGGAAAATGAGACCACAAAGCTGCATCTTCTCTCCTAAGATTGCAAGAAAGAAAGGATTTTCAGGAACGCAGCGATGAGCTTGTCTTTTTTGAAGAGCTTCTGTGACTTTGTCGAGAGCAGCACGAGCTTCAGGGGTTAAAGTTCTTGGCGAAGTGATGTCGCAACTTCCTCTCAGCAAATGGAAGAGCGGACTCAGTTCATCATTGGTGATTCCCAGCATCGGTCTGACCCAGTTGATTTCTCCTAGAAGTTGTTGTAACTCTTGTAGGTTGTTGACTCTGGTTCGGATCTGAATTTTCTGTGGTATTATTGTCGTCTTCCATCGTCTTCCATCATCTTCCATCCCAGGTACTTCTAAGGTGAAACTTGTTGAATTTTCATTGCAGAGATTTCAAGTCCAGCTTTTTGAATTTCAGCAACAACACAGTCGCGAGTTTCTTCCATCTCTTCCTTTCAAAGGACTCCACCCTTAAAGCCAATTTTTCTTTCTCTGTATCTATAGATTGACAAACACCAGAACAACCATGTTTTTGCTTAAGTGAAAAAGGGTTCCCCGGAACCACAATTTCCCGAGTGGAAGCAGCCACCTCAGCCTCCACCCCAGGCCCAACAGAATCCAATTCAGGTTTCAGTGTCCCTGCACAAACAATTTTAGGAAGTACAGTCACATTTTCATTTCCATCTTTTACACACTTTGTTCCATCCCCCTTACAAGAGTCACATATTTTTACATTAACAGAACAACGCGAAGAAAAGTCCAAAAGAGTCTCATTTTTTCCCAGAGAGAGAGAAGAAAGATTTTGTTCAACAGAGTTCAAAGCAATACTTTCAGCATTTGCAACAACACTTGTAACATTCTCCGATACTCACACAGTCTCCGGTTTACTGGAATTTAATGAGACAGAACCAGAAGCTTTGTTTTCTGAGTCCAAGTTGATCTTATTATTATCAGTTTGTTTAAAACAGTGCTCCAACAGCGCTCTACAAACCGGCATAAGTTCTCTTAAGCTTTCATCTTTTTTGAGAGAGACTAGATTATAGATTCTCCAGTTTATCTGATCCCAAAAATGAAAAGTAAAAGCAGACTGCAGATTTAAATCTTGCGTATTCGCTTTAACCCAGATAAGTAAGTTTTTAAGCTCAGTTTTTGAAATTTCAGAGTGACCTTTTTCTTGTAACATTGTCTCTAATTGATGAAAAACATCCCATTCAACTTTTGATAAATTCGTTCCCATTTTTGTGTTCTTTTAATAATTTTCTTTTTCGCTATTTTGCCTCCCAACGTCACCCAAGCGCTCTCCCGAGATAAGTTACTTACAATTTTCTTGGCTTCGGCGGGAGAGATGATACAGTGTGCTCCTTGTTAACACTTGGGTCTCCGCAGCTGGTACTTCCACGATTTTTCTTTGTTTTTCTTCTATTCTACGTTCTCACACGAGGCACCAATATGCGGGGGACAGGACAGGTATAAGTCCAATAGTGTCAGGAACCCACGCCTTAAAAAAGGAACCCACTAGGTCGCGGCAAAATATCCAAATATGGATAACATGGTAACCAGACCAGTGAAGAGATTTTTGCTTTTATTTCCAGCACATCAGTCTCAAAATACAAAATGGAAACATGACAGCTCACTGATCCACACCAAAAAATGTCTCCTTCAACAGGGCTCATACAGCAATACATAAAATCATCTCAGACTAGAATTCAGCCAATCAGACACAGAAAACACATCTTGACAAGCATTCTATCCAATCTTATAAAACATAGGTAATCGTAGCTAAAACAAAGACTAGTTGATAAGAGACAAAGAACAGAGTTCTATTCATGCTAACCTTCTAAAGATATACATTAAATAACCTTGTTGCCATCCTAAAGCCAATTCTACAGAAGCCTATTGTTATTTGTCACGTCTACTGCTTGGGAAACTTTTCTGCTTGCATGGAAAACTTTTTCTGCTTGCATGGGAAACTTTTCTGCAATGCTAACAAAACTCCAGTCTAAGGCCTACATACTTCTTTGTAACCATTTCTTAAAAATCCTCTAACCTTATGGATTCCAACATTTCCCCCTCTCTGTTTGACCCAGAAGCTTTCATTTTCTTGTCGCTTGCTATTTGCGTTTCATAGCTCTATTGCAAAATTTCTGCTTATTATCTGCTGAAGACCTATTTTCACTAAACTGAAGCATTGCTATATTACGGCACAGCAACTTAATGCTGTGAAGACCCAATCCCTGAAAGAGAGATATGAATCACGTTTGGCAACAGTCACAAGGCATCGTTCAAAAAACTCTGGTCGATTCCAAGGCCTTAATTCAAAACCTTCGTTCATGTCAATACCCTCATCTACTGCTTTCGTGAGATTTCGTACACTCTCTGTGCTTCTACTTCCTAATTCTCCTGCTTGAATGACAAAAACTTCTCGGGCTGTTTTGTTCATCACTCGCCGAACACAACAGAGTATACAAGGTGCCACTATCAATATCAGTATTAGAACACCTAATATGTAAAGACCTATCTTGCAAAGTTGCCTTAGCCAAGGTGCAAAACTCCAATTTTGAAACAAATCATCCAACCAGGAACCTCCATCTTCTTTAATTTGGGCTGTCAGATCCTTTAATTTTTGAATGCTTTTGTGAATGGATTCAGAATGATCAGACAAATTCATACAACCCAATCCTTCAAATTCCTCACAACCATGTCCTTGTGCCAGTAAAAGAAAATCAATGGCTGCTCTGTTTTGAAGAGTAGCATGTCTAATACTATCAACATCGGTCAACATATCACTGATTGTGGAGGATGTGGCATTAGCTTGTTTGCTCAGCCAACATCCAACTCGATCTAATTGTCTCAATGCCACAGCTGAAGCCAATTGGGGTAGAAATATACCTGCTGAAAGCCTTCTGGCGGCATTCCAAGGCATAAAATCACTCTGACAGTTCTCATCATAATGAGGAACAGCTCTTGTTTTCCTTTGTTTCTTTTTCATCACTGCTTTGGCAGTGGGGGCAATTATGGTAAGCATACCAATGCTACAAGGGCCACCTTCAAGGTGGGCTGGAATGCCTTGCCAACCTCTGTCTCCGCAAATGATCCAATACCCTTTGGCAATTGCCGTGGATATTGGTCCGTCTCCAGAAACACATCCCAACTGTTTGAAACATTTGCTGCCCTGAGAAGTTTGTTGGAACAAATATTCCAATTGAAGGAAGGACTGTTTCCATTGTCAATTCCACCTGGTTTACCATTGGATTCTTTTCTGACCAAAGGAAACTCTTTCACTGGCACACCAACCAAACAGGTTGAGAAAGGCTTTTCTGGTTCCGAATTAGACAGCCATATAGTATCCGATCCGGCAGCCTTGGCTAAGGTCACCCAAACACTCGTTTTCGGTTGATCCACAGGCAAATCTGCACGACAAAAAACAATTAAAATCAAGCAAAACAAGTATACCATTTGATTCTTCCCCATCTCTTTCAAGAACTAAGTTTTGGCAGAATTCTTTCTAAACAAAAACAATAACCTAAATTTTCAGCCAAAAATTAGCTTTGTTAAACAAACATTCAGCATTCAATTCGTATACTCATAAATAACATTGGCACAAAATCAGAGTTCATGGGTTCCACCGATGCACAAAGAACGTCAGGCACAAGAGGCGTCAGGCGAGACCCGGGATCCTTCCATTCGGTCCACGTCTGTGTACTCGCTTCCTCAGTTCTAGGCTCGACAACAGGTTCTGAAGTGCGATACGGTTTGACGTTTTTGGCAGGAACCCACTTAATTCTTCCAGCACCTGTGGAAATAGAAGCATACCCTTTGCCCCACGTTATTAATTGAAACGGGCCTTCCATCTGTCCAGAGTCAGGGTTTCTAATTAGAAGAGGAGGATGTTCTTTCAGTTTTGCCTGTGTGCTATTTGAAAAGTGTCTAAAGATTGGTGGATCTGGTTCTGTACTTGAACTATTTAGAAAATTAAAACCATACAAAGCCTTACTCAGTCTCATCTGTGGGGTGATTTCCGTTCCCCCTCTCTGTTGATCTAATATGCGTTTTAAGGTTTGATGTGTTCTTTCAATGATTGCTTGGCTTGTGGGAGAGTGGGGAATACCAAAAATGTGTCGAACACCCCATTCATTTAAAAATGTGGCCAATTTTTGAGATATGTATGCGGGACCATTGTCAGTTTTTACTTCTTGGGGTATACCCAATGAAGCAAAAGCTTGCAGGAAATGATGACAGGCATGGCTGCCAGTTTCACCTGTGTGAAGGGAAGCAAAAACTGCACCAGAGAACGTGTCTATGGAAACATGAATATTTTTAAATTTACCAAAAGAAGGCTATTTAGTAACACCTGTTTGCCACAACTGTAGGCTTTGTAAGCCTCGGGGGTTGATTGCTCCTGTAGAAACAGGAGGTTGTACCAATTGACAGTCAGGGCAAGTATGAATGATAGCTTTAGCTTGACTTTTAGTGATTTGGAACATTCGCATGAGTGCTTGTGCATTTTGGTGGAAAAAGGCATGACTCAATTTTGCTTGTTCAAAAATATTTGGCAATGTGTTAGAAATGACCATTGTCAGCTTGTCCGCTCTTGCATTTCCTTCCACTAAAAATCCAGGAAGTGAAGAATGCGCCCTAATGTGAGAAACAAAATATGGATTAGTTCTATATTGCAAAGTTATAAAAAGACATGAAAGCCAACGATGTAAGTTTCATTACTAACATCCTTTAAAATGGAACCTTCTATTCTCCTGACTACATTAGCAACATAAGCAGAATCTGTGACCAAATTAAAAGGCTGAGGAAACAGCTGAAAAGCTCAAACTACTGCAGCAAGCTCAACAATTTGAGGGGATCCCTCTACTGTTTGAATATCAGATTCCCAAACATCAGTCTTTTGATTAAACCAAGTCACAACGGACTTGTGGCTTTTACCAGAGCCATCAGTGAAGAGAGTCACAGCATGTAAAGGTTCTTCACTTAATTTAGGTTTTTCTCTGAAACTCAATTTTGCTTGCAGTAGTTTGTGAGCTGGATAGTGTATGGAACAAACACCTGGAAAACCTAAGAATGCATATTGTAAATCATCAGAATTTTGCATTGCCCAATTGAAATAATCATTTTTCAATGGCAAATAGATAACTGAACATTCTTGACCTGCCAAAGTTAACAATCTGGTTCTAGCCTTAATTATAATGTATGCAATCATTTCTAAAACTGAGCAAATGGTCTTTGAAAACCTGTAGGGAGGAAAAACCCATTCCATTATTAACAAAGGATCTTGTTCTGTGGCATCCCACTGGAAAATGAGACCACAAAGCTGCATCTTCTCTCCTAAGATTGCAAGAAAGAAAGGATTTTCAGGAACGCAGCGATGAGCTTGTCTTTTTTGAAGAGCTTCTGTGACTTTGTCGAGAGCAGCACGAGCTTCAGGGGTTAAAGTTCTTGGCGAAGTGATGTCGCAACTTCCTCTCAGCAAATGGAAGAGCGGACTCAGTTCATCATTGGTGATTCCCAGCATCGGTCTGACCCAGTTGATTTCTCCTAGAAGTTGTTGTAACTCTTGTAGGTTGTTGACTCTGGTTCGGATCTGAATTTTCTGTGGTATTATTGTCGTCTTCCATCGTCTTCCATCATCTTCCATCCCAGGTACTTCTAAGGTGAAACTTGTTGAATTTTCGTTGCAGAGATTTCAAGTCCAGCTTTTTGAATTTCAGCAACAACACAGTCGCGAGTTTCTTCCATCTCTTCCTTTCAAAGGACTCCACCCTTAAAGCCAATTTTTCTTTCTCTGTATCTATAGATTGACAAACACCAGAACAACCATGTTTTTGCTTAAGTGAAAAAGAGTTCCCCGGAACCACAATTTCCCGAGTGGAAGCAGCCACCTCAGCCTCCACCCCAGGCCCAACAGAATCCAATTCAGGTTTCAGTGTCCCTGCACAAACAATTTTAGGAAGTACAGTCACATTTTCATTTCCATCTTTTACACACTTTGTTCCATCCCCCTTACAAGAGTCACATATTTTTACATTAACAGAACAACGCGAAGAAAAGTCCAAAAGAGTCTCATTTTTTCCCAGAGAGAGAGAAGAAAGATTTTGTTCAACAGAGTTCAAAGCAATACTTTCAGCATTTGCAACAACACTTGTAACATTCTCCCATACTCACACAGTCTCCGGTTTACTGGAATTTAATGAGACAGAACCAGAAGCTTTGTTTTCTGAGTCCAAGTTGATCTTATTATTATCAGTTTGTTTAAAACAGTGCTCCAACAGCGCTCTACAAACCGGCATAAGTTCTCTTAAGCTTTCATCTTTTTTGAGAGAGACTAGATTATAGATTCTCCAGTTTATCTGATCCCAAAAATGAAAAGTAAAAGCAGACTGCAGATTTAAATCTTGCGTATTCGCTTTAACCCAGATAAGTAAGTTTTTAAGCTCAGTTTTTGAAATTTCAGTGACCTTTTTCTTGTAACATTGTCTCTAATTGATGAAAAACATCCCATTCAACTTTTGATAAATTCGTTCCCATTTTTGTGTTCTTTTAATAATTTTCTTTTTCGCTATTTTGCCTCCCAACGTCACCCAAGCGCTCTCCCGAGATAAGTTACTTACAATTTTCTTGGCTTCGGCGGGAGAGATGATACAGTGTGCTCCTTGTTAACACTTGGGTCTCCGCAGCTGGTACTTCCACGATTTTTCTTTGTTTTTCTTCTATTCTACGTTCTCACACGAGGCACCAATATGCGGGGGACGGGACAGGTATAAGTCCAATAGTGTCAGGAACCCACGCCTTAAAAAAGGAACCCACTAGGCCGCGGCAAAATATCCAAATATGGATAACATGGTAACCAGACCAGTGAAGAGATTTTTGCTTTTATTTCCAGCACATCAGTCTCAAAATACAAAATGGAAACATGACAGCTCACTGATCCACACCAAAAAATGTCTCCTTCAACAGGGCTCATACAGCAATACATAAAATCATCTCAGACTAGAATTCAGCCAATCAGACACAGAAAACACATCTTGACAAGCATTCTATCCAATCTTATAAAACATAGGTAATCGTAGCTAAAACAAAGACTAGTTGATAAGAGACAAAGAACAGAGTTCTATTCATGCTAACCTTCTAAAGATATACATTAAATAACCTTGTTGCCATCCTAAAGCCAATTCTACAGAAGCCTATTGTTATTTGTCACGTCTACTGCTTGGGAAACTTTTCTGCTTGCATGGAAAACTTTTTCTGCTTGCATGGGAAACTTTTCTGCAATGCTAACAAAACTCCTGTCTAAGGCCTACATACTTCTTTGTAACCATTTCTTAAAAATCCTCTAACCTTATGGATTCCAACATTTCCCCCTCTCTGTTTGACCCAGAAGCTTTCATTTTCTTGTCGCTTGCTATTTGCGTTTCATAGCTCTATTGCAAAATTTCTGCTTATTATCTGCTGAAGACCTATTTTCACTAAACTGAAGCATTGCTATATTACGGCACAGCAACTTAATGCTGTGAAGACCCAATCCCTGAAAGAGAGATATGAATCACGTTTGGCAACAGTCACAAGGCATCGTTCAAAAAACTCTGGTCGATTCCAAGGCCTTAATTCAAAACCTTCGTTCATGTCAATACCCTCATCTACTGCTTTCGTGAGATTTCGTACACTCTCTGTGCTTCTACTTCCTAATTCTCCTGCTTGAATGACAAAAACTTCTCGGGCTGTTTTGTTCATCACTCGCCGAACACAACAGAGTATACAAGGTGCCACTATCAATATCAGTATTAGAACACCTAATATGTAAAGACCTATCTTGCAAAGTTGCCTTAGCCAAGGTGCAAAACTCCAATTTTGAAACAAATCATCCAACCAGGAACCTCCATCTTCTTTAATTTGGGCTGTCTGATCCTTTAATTTTTGAATGCTTTTGTGAATGGATTCAGAATGATCAGACAAATTCATACAACCCAATCCTTCAAATTCCTCACAACCATGTCCTTGTGCCAGTAAAAGAAAATCAATGGCTGCTCTGTTTTGAAGAGTAGCATGTCTAATACTATCAACATCGGTCAACATATCACTGATTGTGGAGGATGTGGCATTAGCTTGTTTGCTCAGCCAACATCCAACTCGATCTAATTGTCTCAATGCCACAGCTGAAGCCAATTGGGGTAGAAATATACCTGCTGAAAGCCTTCTGGCGGCATTCCAAGGCATAAAATCACTCTGACAGTTCTCATCATAATGAGGAACAGCTCTTGTTTTCCTTTGTTTCTTTTTCATCACTGCTTTGGCAGTGGGGGCAATTATGGTAAGCATACCAATGCTACAAGGGCCACCTTCAAGGTGGGCTGGAATGCCTTGCCAACCTCTGTCTCCGCAAATGATCCAATACCCTTTTGGCAATTGCCGTGGATATTGGTCCGTCTCCAGAAACACATCCCAACTGTTTGAAACATTTGCTGCCCTGAGAAGTTTTTTCGAACAAATGTTCCAATTGAAGGAAGGACTGTTTCCATTGTCAATTCCACCTGGTTTACCATTGGATTCTTTTCTGACCAAAGGAAACTCTTTCACTGGCACACCAACCAAACAGGTTGAGAAAGGCTTTTCTGGTTCCGAATTAGACAGCCATATAGTATCCGATCCGGCAGCCTTGGCTAAGGTCACCCAAACACTCGTTTTCGGTTGATCCACAGGCAAATCTGCACGACAAAAAACAATTAAAATCAAGCAAAACAAGTATACCATTTGATTCTTCCCCATCTCTTTCAAGAACTAAGTTTTGGCAGAATTCTTTCTAAACAAAAACAATAACCTAAATTTTCAGCCAAAAATTAGCTTTGTTAAACAAACATTCAGCATTCAATTCGTATACTCATAAATAACATTGGCACAAAATCAGAGTTCATGGGTTCCACCGATGCACAAAGAACGTCAGGCACAAGAGGCGTCAGGCGAGACCCGGGATCCTTCCATTCGGTCCACGTCTGCGTACTCGCTTCCTCAGTTCTAGGCTCGACAACAGGTTCTGAAGTGCGATACGGTTTGACGTTTTTGGCAGGAACCCACTTAATTCTTCCAGCACCTGTGGAAATAGAAGCATACCCTTTGCCCCACGTTATTAATTGAAACGGGCCTTCCATCTGTCCAGAGTCAGGGTTTCTAATTAGAAGAGGAGGATGTTCTTTCAGTTTTGCCTGTGTGCTATTTGAAAAGTGTCTAAAGATTGGTGGATCTGGTTCTGTACTTGAACTATTTAGAAAATTAAAACCATACAAAGCCTTACTCAGTCTCATCTGTGGGGTGATTTCCGTTCCCCCTCTCTGTTGATCTAATATGCGTTTTAAGGTTTGATGTGTTCTTTCAATGATTGCTTGGCTTGTGGGAGAGTGGGGAATACCAAAAATGTGTCGAACACCCCATTCATTTAAAAATGTGGCCAATTTTTGAGATATGTATGCGGGACCATTGTCAGTTTTTACTTCTTGGGGTATACCCAATGAAGCAAAAGCTTGCAGGAAATGATGACAGGCATGGCTGCCAGTTTCACCTGTGTGAAGGGAAGCAAAAACTGCACCAGAGAACGTGTCTATGGAAACATGAATATTTTTAAATTTACCAAAAGAAGGCTATTTAGTAACACCTGTTTGCCACAACTGTAGGCTTTGTAAGCCTCGGGGGTTGATTGCTCCTGTAGAAACAGGAGGTTGTACCAATTGACAGTCAGGGCAAGTATGAATGATAGCTTTAGCTTGACTTTTAGTGATTTGGAACATTCGCATGAGTGCTTGTGCATTTTGGTGGAAAAAGGCATGACTCAATTTTGCTTGTTCAAAAATATTTGGCAATGTGTTAGAAATGACCATTGTCAGCTTGTCCGCTCTTGCATTTCCTTCCACTAAAAATCCAGGAAGTGAAGAATGCGCCCTAATGTGAGAAACAAAATATGGATTAGTTCTATATTGCAAAGTTATAAAAAGACATGAAAGCCAACGATGTACAGTTTCATTACTAACATCCTTTAAAATGGAACCTTCTATTCTCCTGACTACATTAGCAACATAAGCAGAATCTGTGACCAAATTAAAAGGCTGAGGAAACAGCTGAAAAGCTCAAACTACTGCAGCAAGCTCAACAATTTGAGGGGATCCCTCTACTGTTTGAATATCAGATTCCCAAACATCAGTCTTTTGATTAAACCAAGTCACAACGGACTTGTGGCTTTTACCAGAGCCATCAGTGAAGAGAGTCACAGCATGTAAAGGTTCTTCACTTAATTTAGGTTTTTCTCTGAAACTCAATTTTGCTTGCAGTAGTTTGTGAGCTGGATAGTGTATGGAACAAACACCTGGAAAACCTAAGAATGCATATTGTAAATCATCAGAATTTTGCATTGCCCAATTGAAATAATCATTTTTCTATGGCAAATAGATAACTGAACATTCTTGACCTGCCAAAGTTAACAATCTGGTTCTAGCCTTAATTATAATGTATGCAATCATTTCTAAAACTGAGCAAATGGTCTTTGAAAACCTGTAGGGAGGAAAAACCCATTCCATTATTAACAAAGGATCTTGTTCTGTGGCATCCCACTGGAAAATGAGACCACAAAGCTGCATCTTCTCTCCTAAGATTGCAAGAAAGAAAGGATTTTCAGGAACGCAGCGATGAGCTTGTCTTTTTTGAAGAGCTTCTGTGACTTTGTCGAGAGCAGCACGAGCTTCAGGGGTTAAAGTTCTTGGCGAAGTGATGTCGCAACTTCCTCTCAGCAAATGGAAGAGCGGACTCAGTTCATCATTGGTGATTCCCAGCATCGGTCTGACCCAGTTGATTTCTCCTAGAAGTTGTTGTAACTCTTGTAGGTTGTTGACTCTGGTTCGGATCTGAATTTTCTGTGGTATTATTGTCGTCTTCCATCGTCTTCCATCATCTTCCATCCCAGGTACTTCTAAGGTGAAACTTGTTGAATTTTCGTTGCAGAGATTTCAAGTCCAGCTTTTTGAATTTCAGCAACAACACAGTCGCGAGTTTCTTCCATCTCTTCCTTTCAAAGGACTCCACCCTTAAAGCCAATTTTTCTTTCTCTGTATCTATAGATTGACAAACACCAGAACAACCATGTTTTTGCTTAAGTGAAAAAGAGTTCCCCGGAACCACAATTTCCCGAGTGGAAGCAGCCACCTCAGCCTCCACCCCAGGCCCAACAGAATCCAATTCAGGTTTCAGTGTCCCTGCACAAACAATTTTAGGAAGTACAGTCACTTTTTCATTTCCATCTTTTACACATTTTGTTCCATCCCCCTTACAAGAGTCACATATTTTTACATTAACAGAACAACGCGAAGAAAAGTCCAAAAGAGTCTCATTTTTTCCCAGAGAGAGAGAAGAAAGATTTTGTTCAACAGAGTTCAAAGCAATACTTTCAGCATTTGCAACAACACTTGTAACATTCTCCGATACTCACACAGTCTCCGGTTTACTGGAATTTAATGAGACAGAACCAGAAGCTTTGTTTTCTGAGTCCAAGTTGATCTTATTATTATCAGTTTGTTTAAAACAGTGCTCCAACAGCGCTCTACAAACCGGCATAAGTTCTCTTAAGCTTTCATCTTTTTTGAGAGAGACTAGATTATAGATTCTCCAGTTTATCTGATCCCAAAAATGAAAAGTAAAAGCAGACTGCAGATTTAAATCTTGCGTATTCGCTTTAACCCAGATAAGTAAGTTTTTAAGCTCAGTTTTTGAAATTTCAGAGTGACCTTTTTCTTGTAACATTGTCTCTAATTGATGAAAAACATCCCATTCAACTTTTGATAAATTCGTTCCCATTTTTGTGTTCGTTTAATAATTTTCTTTTTCTCTATTTTGCCTCCCAACGTCACCCAAGCGCTCTCCTGAGATAAGTAACTTACAATTTTCTTGGCTTCGGCGGGAGAGATGATACAGTGTGCTCCTTGTTAACACTTGGGTCTCCGCAGCTGATACTTCCACGATTTTTCTTTGTTTTTCTTCTATTCTACGTCCTCACACGAGGCACCAATATGCGGGGGACGGGACAGGTATAAGTCCAATGGTGTCAGGAGCCCACGCCTTTAAAAAGGAACCCACTAGGTCGCGGCAAATTATCCAAATATGGATAACATGGTAACCAGACCAGTGAAGAGATTTTTGCTTTTATTTCCGGCTCATCAGTCTCAAAATACAAAATGGAGACATGACAGCTCACTGATCCACACCAAAAAATGTCTCCTTCAACAGGGCTCATACAGCAATACATAAAATCATCTCAGACTAGAATTCAGCCAATCAGACACAGAAAACACATCTTGACAAGCATTCTATCCAATCTTATAAAACATAGGTAATCGTAGCTAAAACAAAGACTAGTTGATAAGAGACAAAGAACAGAGTTCTATTCATGCTAACCTTCTAAAGATATATATTAAATAACTTTGTTGCCATCCTAAAGCCAATTCTACAGAAGCCTATTGTTATTTGTCACGTCTACTGCTTGGGAAACTTTTCTGCTTGCATGGAAAACTTTTTCTGCTTGCATGGGAAACTTTTCTGCAATGCTAACAAAACTCCAGTCTAAGGCCTACATACTTCTTTGTAACCATTTCTTAAAAATCCTCTAACCTTATGGATTCCAACATTTCCCCCTCTCTGTTTGACCCAGAAGCTTTCATTTTCTTGTCGCTTGCTATTTGCGTTTCATAGCTCTATTGCAAAATTTCTGCTTATTATCTGCTGAAGACCTATTTTCACTAAACTGAAGCATTGCTATATTACGGCACAGCAACTTAATGCTGTGAAGACCCAATCCCTGAAAGAGAGATATGAATCACGTTTGGCAACAGTCACAAGGCATCGTTCAAAAAACTCTGGTCGATTCCAAGGCCTTAATTCAAAACCTTCGTTCATGTCAATACCCTCATCTACTGCTTTCGTGAGATTTCGTACACTCTCTGTGCTTCTACTTCCTAATTCTCCTGCTTGAATGACAAAAACTTCTCGGACTGTTTTGTTCATCATTCGCCGAACACAACAGAGTATACAAGGTGCCACTATCAATATCAGTATTAGAACACCTAATATGTAAAGACCTATCTTGCAAAGTTGCCTTAGCCAAGGTGCAAAACTCCAATTTTGAAACAAATCATCCAACCAGGAACCTCCATCTTCTTTAATTTGGGCTGTCTGATCCTTTAATTTTTGAATGCTTTTGTGAATGGATTCAGAATGATCAGACAAATTCATACAACCCAATCCTTCAAATTCCTCACAACCATGTCCTTCTGCCACTAAGAGAAAATCAATGGCTGCTCTGTTTTGAAGAGTAGCATGTCTAATACTATCAACATCGGTCAACATATCACTGATTGCGGAGGATGTGGCATTAGCTTGTTTGCTCAGCCAACATCCAACTCGATCTAATTGTCTCAATGCCACAGCTGAAGCCAATTGGGGTAGAAATATACCTGCTGAAAGCCTTCTGGCGGCATTCCAAGGCATAAAATCACTCTGACAGTTCTCATCATAATGAGGAACAGCTCTTGTTTTCCTTTGTTTCTTTTTCATCACTGCTTTGGCAGTGGGGGCAATTATGGTAAGCATACCAATGCTACAAGGGCCACCTTCAAGGTGGGCTGGAATGCCTTGCCAACCTCTGTCTCCGCAAATGATCCAATACCCTTTTGGCAATTGCCGTGGATATTGGTCCGTCTCCAGAAACACATCCCAACTGTTTGAAACATTTGCTGCCCTGAGAAGTTTTTTCGAACAAATGTTCCAATTGAAGGAAGGACTGTTTCCATTGTCAATTCCACCTGGTTTACCATTGGATTCTTTTCTGACCAAAGGAAACTCTTTCACTGGCACACCAACCAAACAGGTTGAGAAAGGCTTTTCTGGTTCCGAATTAGACAGACATATAGTATCCGATCCGGCAGCCTTGGCTAAGGTCACCCAAACACTCGTTTTCGGTTGATCCACAGGCAAATCTGCACGACAAAAAACAATTAAAATCAAGCAAAACAAGTATACCATTTGATTCTTCCCCATCTCTTTCAAGAACTAAGTTTTGGCAGAATTCTTTCTAAACAAAAACAATAACCTAAATTTTCAGCCAAAAATTAGCTTTGTTAAACAAACATTCAGCATTCAATTCGTATACTCATAAATAACATTGGCACAAAATCAGAGTTCATGGGTTCCACCGATGCACAAAGAACGTCAGGCACAAGAGGCGTCAGGCGAGACCCGGGATCCTTCCATTCGGTCCACGTCTGCGTACTCGCTTCCTCAGTTCTAGGCTCGACAACAGGTTCTGAAGTGCGATACGGTTTGACGTTTTTGGCAGGAACCCACTTAATTCTTCCAGCACCTGTGGAAATAGAAGCATACCCTTTGCCCCACGTTATTAATTGAAACGGGCCTTCCATCTGTCCAGAGTCAGGGTTTCTAATTAGAAGAGGAGGATGTTCTTTCAGTTTTGCCTGTGTGCTATTTGAAAAGTGTCTAAAGATTGGTGGATCTGGTTCTGTACTTGAACTATTTAGAAAATTAAAACCATACAAAGCCTTACTCAGTCTCATCTGTGGGGTGATTTCCGTTCCCCCTCTCTGTTGATCTAATATGCGTTTTAAGGTTTGATGTGTTCTTTCAATGATTGCTTGGCTTGTGGGAGAGTGGGGAATACCAAAAATGTGTCGAACACCCCATTCATTTAAAAATGTGGCCAATTTTTGAGATATGTATGCGGGACCATTGTCAGTTTTTACTTCTTGGGGTATACCCAATGAAGCAAAAGCTTGCAGGAAATGATGACAGGCATGGCTGCCAGTTTCACCTGTGTGAAGGGAAGCAAAAACTGCACCAGAGAACGTGTCTATGGAAACATGAATATTTTTAAATTTACCAAAAGAAGGCTATTTAGTAACACCTGTTTGCCACAACTGTAGGCTTTGTAAGCCTCGGGGGTTGATTGCTCCTGTAGAAACAGGAGGTTGTACCAATTGACAGTCAGGGCAAGTATGAATGATAGCTTTAGCTTGACTTTTAGTGATTTGGAACATTCGCATGAGTGCTTGTGCATTTTGGTGGAAAAAGGCATGACTCAATTTTGCTTGTTCAAAAATATTTGGCAATGTGTTAGAAATGACCATTGTCAGCTTGTCCGCTCTTGCATTTCCTTCCACTAAAAATCCGGGAAGTGAAGAATGCGCCCTAATGTGAGAAACAAAATATGGATTAGTTCTATATTGCAAAGTTATAAAAAGACATGAAAGCCAACGATGTACAGTTTCATTACTAACATCCTTTAAAATGGAACCTTCTATTCTCCTGATTACATTAGCAACATAAGCAGAATCTGTGACCAAATTAAAAGGCTGAGGAAACAGCTGAAAAGCTCAAACTACTGCAGCAAGCTCAACAATTTGAGGGGATCCCTCTACTGTTTGAATATCAGATTCCCAAACATCAGTCTTTTGATTAAACCAAGTCACAACGGACTTGTGGCTTTTACCAGAGCCATCAGTGAAGAGAGTCACAGCATGTAAAGGTTCTTCACTTAATTTAGGTTTTTCTCTGAAACTCAATTTTGCTTGCAGTAGTTTGTGAGCTGGATAGTGTATGGAACAAACACCTGGAAAACCTAAGAATGCATATTGTAAATCATCAGAATTTTGCATTGCCCAATTGAAATAATCATTTTTCAATGGCAAATAGATAACTGAACATTCTTGACCTGCCAAAGTTAACAATCTGGTTCTAGCCTTAATTATAATGTATGCAATCATTTCTAAAACTGAGCAAATGGTCTTTGAAAACCTGTAGGGAGGAAAAACCCATTCCATTATTAACAAAGGATCTTGTTCTGTGGCATCCCACTGGAAAATGAGACCACAAAGCTGCATCTTCTCTCCTAAGATTGCAAGAAAGAAAGGATTTTCAGGAACGCAGCGATGAGCTTGTCTTTTTTGAAGAGCTTCTGTGACTTTGTCGAGAGCAGCATGAGCTTCAGGGTTCTTGGCGAAGTGATGTCGCAACTTCCTCTCAGCAAATGGAAGAGCGGACTCAGTTCATCATTGGTGATTCCCAGCATCGGTCTGACCCAGTTGATTTCTCCTAGAAGTTGTTGTAACTCTTGTAGGTTGTTGACTCTGGTTCGGATCTGAATTTTCTGTGGTATTATTGTCGTCTTCCATCGTCTTCCATCATCTTCCATCCCAGGTACTTCTAAGGTGAAACTTGTTGAATTTTCGTTGCAGAGATTTCAAGTCCAGCTTTTTGAATTTCAGCAACAACACAGTCACGAGTTTCTTCCATCTCTTCCTTTCAAAGGACTCCACCCTTAAAGCCAATTTTTCTTTCTCTGTATCTATAGATTGACAAACACCAGAACAACCATGTTTTTGCTTAACTGAAAAAGAGTTCCCCGGAACCACAATTTCCCGAGTGGAAGCAGCCACCTCAGCCTCCACCCCAGGCCCAACAGAATCCAATTCAAGTTTCAGTGTCCCTGCACAAACAATTTTATGAAGTACAGTCAATTTTTCATTTCCATCTTTTACACACTTTGTTCCATCCCCCTTACAAGAGTCACATATTTTTACATTAACAGAACAACGCGAAGAAAAGTCCAAAAGAGTCTCATTTTTTCCCAGAGAGAGAGAAGAAAGATTTTGTTCAACAGAGTTCAAAGCAATACTTTGAGCATTTGCAACAACACTTGTAACATTCTCCGATACTCACACAGTCTCCGGTTTACTGGAATTTAATGAGACAGAACCAGAAGCTTTGTTTTCTGAGTCCAAGTTGATCTTATTATTATCAGTTTGTTTAAAACAGTGCTCCAACAGCGCTCTACAAACCGGCATAAGTTCTCTTAAGCTTTCATCTTTTTTGAGAGAGACTAGATTATAGATTCTCCAGTTTATCTGATCCCAAAAATGAAAAGTAAAAGCAGACTGCAGATTTAAATCTTGCGTATTCGCTTTAACCCAGATAAGTAAGTTTTTAAGCTCAGTTTTTGAAATTTCAGAGTGACCTTTTTCTTGTAACATTGTCTCTAATTGATGAAAAACATCCCATTCAACTTTTGATAAATTCGTTCCCATTTTTGTGTTCTTTTAATAATTTTCTTTTTCTCTATTTTGCCTCCCAACGTCACCCAAGCGCTCTCCCGAGATAAGTTACTTACAATTTTCTTGGCTTCGGCGGGAGAGATGATACAGTGTGCTCCTTGTTAACACTTGGGTCTCCGCAGCTGGTACTTCCACGATTTTTCTTTGTTTTTCTTCTATTCTACGTCCTCACACGAGGCACCAATATGCGGGGGACGGGACAGGTATAAGTCCAATGGTGTCAGGAGCCCACGCCTTTAAAAAGGAACCCACTAGGTCGTGGCAAATTATCCAAATATGGATAACATGGTAACCAGACCAGTGAAGAGATTTTTGCTTTTATTTCCGGCTCATCAGTCTCAAAATACAAAATGGAGACATGACAGCTCACTGATCCACACCAAAAAATGTCTCCTTCAACAGGGCTCATACAGCAATACATAAAATCATCTCAGACTAGAATTCAGCCAATCAGACACAGAAAACACATCTTGACAAGCATTCTATCCAATCTTATAAAACATAGGTAATCGTAGCTAAAACAAAGACTAGTTGATAAGAGACAAAGAACAGAGTTCTATTCATGCTAACCTTCTAAAGATATATATTAAATAACTTTGTTGCCATCCTAAAGCCAATTCTACAGAAGCCTATTGTTATTTGTCACGTCTACTGCTTGGGAAACTTTTCTGCTTGCATGGAAAACTTTTTCTGCTTGCATGGGAAACTTTTCTGCAATGCTAACAAAACTCCAGTCTAAGGCCTACATACTTCTTTGTAACCATTTCTTAAAAATCCTCTAACCTTATGGATTCCAACATTTCCCCCTCTCTGTTTGACCCAGAAGCTTTCATTTTCTTGTCGCTTGCTATTTGCGTTTCATAGCTCTATTGCAAAATTTCTGCTTATTATCTGCTGAAGACCTATTTTCACTAAACTGAAGCATTGCTATATTACGGCACAGCAACTTAATGCTGTGAAGACCCAATCCCTGAAAGAGAGATATGAATCACGTTTGGCAACAGTCACAAGGCATCGTTCAAAAAACTCTGGTCGATTCCAAGGCCTTAATTCAAAACCTTCGTTCATGTCAATACCCTCATCTACTGCTTTCGTGAGATTTCGTACACTCTCTGTGCTTCTACTTCCTAATTCTCCTGCTTGAATGACAAAAACTTCTCGGACTGTTTTGTTCATCATTCGCCGAACACAACAGAGTATACAAGGTGCCACTATCAATATCAGTATTAGAACACCTAATATGTAAAGACCTATCTTGCAAAGTTGCCTTAGCCAAGGTGCAAAACTCCAATTTTGAAACAAATCATCCAACCAGGAACCTCCATCTTCTTTAATTTGGGCTGTCAGATCCTTTAATTTTTGAATGCTTTTGTGAATGGATTCAGAATGATCAGACAAATTCATACAACCCAATCCTTCAAATTCCTCACAACCATGTCCTTGTGCCAGTAAGAGAAAATCAATGGCTGCTCTGTTTTGAAGAGTAGCATGTCTAATACTATCAACATCGGTCAACATATCACTGATTGCGGAGGATGTGGCATTAGCTTGTTTGCTCAGCCAACATCCAACTCGATCTAATTGTCTCAATGCCACAGCTGAAGCCAATTGGGGTAGAAATATACCTGCTGAAAGCCTTCTGGCGGCATTCCAAGGCATAAAATCACTCTGACAGTTCTCATCATAATGAGGAACAGCTCTTGTTTTCCTTTGTTTCTTTTTCATCACTGCTTTGGCAGTGGGGGCAATTATGGTAAGCATACCAATGCTACAAGGGCCACCTTCAAGGTGGGCTGGAATGCCTTGCCAACCTCTGTCTCCGCAAATGATCCAATACCCTTTGGCAATTGCCGTGGATATTGGTCCGTCTCCAGAAACACATCCCAACTGTTTGAAACATTTGCTGCCCTGAGAAGTTTTTTGGACCAAATGTTCCAATTGAAGGAGGGACTGTTTCCATTGTCAATTCCACCTGGTTTACCATTGGATTCTTTTCTGACCAAAGGAAACTCTTTCACTGGCACACCAACCAAACAGGTTGAGAAAGGCTTTTCTGGTTCCGAATTAGACAGCCATATAGTATCCGATCTGGCAGCCTTGGCTAAGGTCACCCAAACACTCGTTTTCGGTTGATCCACAGGCAAATCTGCACGACAAAAAACAATTAAAATCAAGCAAAACAAGTATACCATTTGATTCTTCCCCATCTCTTTCAAGAACTAAGTTTTGGCAGAATTCTTTCTAAACAAAAACAATAACCTAAATTTTCAGCCAAAAATTAGCTTTGTTAAACAAACATTCAGCATTCAATTCGTATACTCATAAATAACATTGGCACAAAATCAGAGTTCATGGGTTCCACCGATGCACAAAGAACGTCAGGCACAAGAGGCGTCAGGCGAGACCCGGGATCCTTCCATTCGGTCCACGTCTGCGTACTCGCTTCCTCAGTTCTAGGCTCGACAACAGGTTCTGAAGTGCGATACGGTTTGACGTTTTTGGCAGGAACCCACTTAATTCTTCCAGCACCTGTGGAAATAGAAGCATACCCTTTGCCCCACGTTATTAATTGAAACGGGCCTTCCATCTGTCCAGAGTCAGGGTTTCTAATTAGAAGAGGAGGATGTTCTTTCAGTTTTGCCTGTGTGCTATTTGAAAAGTGTCTAAAGATTGGTGGATCTGGTTCTGTACTTGAACTATTTAGAAAATTAAAACCATACAAAGCCTTACTCAGTCTCATCTGTGGGGTGATTTCCGTTCCCCCTCTCTGTTGATCTAATATGCGTTTTAAGGTTTGATGTGTTCTTTCAATGATTGCTTGGCTTGTGGGAGAGTGGGGAATACCAAAAATGTGTCGAACACCCCATTCATTTAAAAATGTGGCCAATTTTTGAGATATGTATGCGGGACCATTGTCAGTTTTTACTTCTTGGGGTATACCCAATGAAGCAAAAGCTTGCAGGAAATGATGACAGGCATGGCTGCCAGTTTCACCTGTGTGAAGGGAAGCAAAAACTGCACCAGAGAACGTGTCTATGGAAACATGAATATTTTTAAATTTACCAAAAGAAGGCTATTTAGTAACACCTGTTTGCCACAACTGTAGGCTTTGTAAGCCTCGGGGGTTGATTGCTCCTGTAGAAACAGGAGGTTGTACCAATTGACAGTCAGGGCAAGTATGAATGATAGCTTTAGCTTGACTTTTAGTGATTTGGAACATTCGCATGAGTGCTTGTGCATTTTGGTGGAAAAAGGCATGACTCAATTTTGCTTGTTCAAAAATATTTGGCAATGTGTTAGAAATGACCATTGTCAGCTTGTCCGCTCTTGCATTTCCTTCCACTAAAAATCCAGGAAGTGAAGAATGCGCCCTAATGTGAGAAACAAAATAGGGATTAGTTCTATATTGCAAAGTTATAAAAAGACATGAAAGCCAACGATGTACAGTTTCATTACTAACATCCTTTAAAATGGAACCTTCTATTCTCCTGACTACATTAGCAACATAAGCAGAATCTGTGACCAAATTAAAAGGCTGAGGAAACAGCTGAAAAGCTCAAACTACTGCAGCAAGCTCAACAATTTGAGGGGATCCCTCTACTGTTTGAATATCAGATTCCCAAACATCAGTCTTTTGATTAAACCAAGTCACAACGGACTTGTGGCTTTTACCAGAGCCATCAGTGAAGAGAGTCACAGCATGTAAAGGTTCTTCACTTAATTTAGGTTTTTCTCTGAAACTCAATTTTGCTTGCAGTAGTTTGTGAGCTGGATAGTGTATGGAACAAACACCTGGAAAACCTAAGAATGCATATTGTAAATCATCAGAATTTTGCATTGCCCAATTGAAATAATCATTTTTCAATGGCAAATAGATAACTGAACATTCTTGACCTGCCAAAGTTAACAATCTGGTTCTAGCCTTAATTATAATGTATGCAATCATTTCTAAAACTGAGCAAATGGTCTTTGAAAACCTGTAGGGAGGAAAAACCCATTCCATTATTAACAAAGGATCTTGTTCTGTGGCATCCCACTGGAAAATGAGACCACAAAGCTGCATCTTCTCTCCTAAGATTGCAAGAAAGAAAGGATTTTCAGGAACGCAGCGATGAGCTTGTCTTTTTTGAAGAGCTTCTGTGACTTTGTCGAGAGCAGCATGAGCTTCAGGGTTATTGGCGAAGTGATGTCGCAACTTCCTCTCAGCAAATGGAAGAGCGGACTCAGTTCATCATTGGTGATTCCCAGCATCGGTCTGACCCAGTTGATTTCTCCTAGAAGTTGTTGTAACTCTTGTAGGTTGTTGACTCTGGTTCGGATCTGAATTTTCTGTGGTATTATTGTCGTCTTCCATCGTCTTCCATCATCTTCCATCCCAGGTACTTCTAAGGTGAAACTTGTTGAATTTTCGTTGCAGAGATTTCAAGTCCAGCTTTTTGAATTTCAGCAACAACACAGTCACGAGTTTCTTCCATCTCTTCCTTTCAAAGGACTCCACCCTTAAAGCCAATTTTTCTTTCTCTGTATCTATAGATTGACAAACACCAGAACAACCATGTTTTTGCTTAACTGAAAAAGAGTTCCCCGGAACCACAATTTCCCGAGTGGAAGCAGCCACCTCAGCCTCCACCCCAGGCCCAACAGAATCCAATTCAAGTTTCAGTGTCCCTGCACAAACAATTTTATGAAGTACAGTCAATTTTTCATTTCCATCTTTTACACACTTTGTTCCATCCCCCTTACAAGAGTCACATATTTTTACATTAACAGAACAACGCGAAGAAAAGTCCAAAAGAGTCTCATTTTTTCCCAGAGAGAGAGAAGAAAGATTTTGTTCAACAGAGTTCAAAGCAATACTTTCAGCATTTGCAACAACACTTGTAACATTCTCCGATACTCACACAGTCTCCGGTTTACTGGAATTTAATGAGACAGAACCAGAAGCTTTGTTTTCTGAGTCCAAGTTGATCTTATTATTATCAGTTTGTTTAAAACAGTGCTCCAACAGCGCTCTACAAACCGGCATAAGTTCTCTTAAGCTTTCATCTTTTTTGAGAGAGACTAGATTATAGATTCTCCAGTTTATCTGATCCCAAAAATGAAAAGTAAAAGCAGACTGCAGATTTAAATCTTGCGTATTCGCTTTAACCCAGATAAGTAAGTTTTTAAGCTCAGTTTTTGAAATTTCAGAGTGACCTTTTTCTTGTAACATTGTCTCTAATTGATGAAAAACATCCCATTCAACTTTTGATAAATTCGTTCCCATTTTTGTGTTCTTTTAATAATTTTCTTTTTCTCTATTTTGCCTCCCCACGTCACCCAAGCGCTCTCCCGAGATAAGTTACTTACAATTTTCTTGGCTTCGGCGGGAGAGATGATACAGTGTGCTCCTTGTTAACACTTGGGTCTCCGCAGCTGGTACTTCCACGATTTTTCTTTGTTTTTCTTCTATTCTACGTCCTCACACGAGGCACCAATATGCGGGGGACGGGACAGGTATAAGTCCAATGGTGTCAGGAGCCCACGCCTTTAAAAAGGAACCCACTAGGTCGTGGCAAATTATCCAAATATGGATAACATGGTAACCAGACCAGTGAAGAGATTTTTGCTTTTATTTCCGGCTCATCAGTCTCAAAATACAAAATGGAGACATGACAGCTCACTGATCCACACCAAAAAATGTCTCCTTCAACAGGGCTCATACAGCAATACATAAAATCATCTCAGACTAGAATTCAGCCAATCAGACACAGAAAACACATCTTGACAAGCATTCTATCCAATCTTATAAAACATAGGTAATCGTAGCTAAAACAAAGACTAGTTGATAAGAGACAAAGAACAGAGTTCTATTCATGCTAACCTTCTAAAGATATATATTAAATAACTTTGTTGCCATCCTAAAGCCAATTCTACAGAAGCCTATTGTTATTTGTCACGTCTACTGCTTGGGAAACTTTTCTGCTTGCATGGAAAACTTTTTCTGCTTGCATGGGAAACTTTTCTGCAATGCTAACAAAACTCCAGTCTAAGGCCTACATACTTCTTTGTAACCATTTCTTAAAAATCCTCTAACCTTATGGATTCCAACATTTCCCCCTCTCTGTTTGACCCAGAAGCTTTCATTTTCTTGTCGCTTGCTATTTGCGTTTCATAGCTCTATTGCAAAATTTCTGCTTATTATCTGCTGAAGACCTATTTTCACTAAACTGAAGCATTGCTATATTACGGCACAGCAACTTAATGCTGTGAAGACCCAATCCCTGAAAGAGAGATATGAATCACGTTTGGCAACAGTCACAAGGCATCGTTCAAAAAACTCTGGTCGATTCCAAGGCCTTAATTCAAAACCTTCGTTCATGTCAATACCCTCATCTACTGCTTTCGTGAGATTTCGTACACTCTCTGTGCTTCTACTTCCTAATTCTCCTGCTTGAATGACAAAAACTTCTCGGACTGTTTTGTTCATCATTCGCCGAACACAACAGAGTATACAAGGTGCCACTATCAATATCAGTATTAGAACACCTAATATGTAAAGACCTATCTTGCAAAGTTGCCTTAGCCAAGGTGCAAAACTCCAATTTTGAAACAAATCATCCAACCAGGAACCTCCATCTTCTTTAATTTGGGCTGTCTGATCCTTTAATTTTTGAATGCTTTTGTGAATGGATTCAGAATGATCAGACAAATTCATACAACCCAATCCTTCAAATTCCTCACAACCATGTCCTTCTGCCAGTAAGAGAAAATCAATGGCTGCTCTGTTTTGAAGAGTAGCATGTCTAATACTATCAACATCGGTCAACATATCACTGATTGCGGAGGATGTGGCATTAGCTTGTTTGCTCAGCCAACATCCAACTCGATCTAATTGTCTCAATGCCACAGCTGAAGCCAATTGGGGTAGAAATATACCTGCTGAAAGCCTTCTGGCGGCATTCCAAGGCATAAAATCACTCTGACAGTTCTCATCATAATGAGGAACAGCTCTTGTTTTCCTTTGTTTCTTTTTCATCACTGCTTTGGCAGTGGGGGCAATTATGGTAAGCATACCAATGCTACAAGGGCCACCTTCAAGGTGGGCTGGAATGCCTTGCCAACCTCTGTCTCCGCAAATGATCCAATACCCTTTTGGCAATTGCCGTGGATATTGGTCCGTCTCCAGAAACACATCCCAACTGTTTGAAACATTTGCTGCCCTGAGAAGTTTTTTGGACCAAATGTTCCAATTGAAGGAGGGACTGTTTCCATTGTCAATTCCACCTGGTTTACCATTGGATTCTTTTCTGACCAAAGGAAACTCTTTCACTGGCACACCAACCAAACAGGTTGAGAAAGGCTTTTCTGGTTCCGAATTAGACAGCCATATAGTATCCGATCTGGCAGCCTTGGCTAAGGTCACCCAAACACTCGTTTTCGGTTGATCCACAGGCAAATCTGCACGACAAAAAACAATTAAAATCAAGCAAAACAAGTATACCATTTGATTCTTCCCCATCTCTTTCAAGAACTAAGTTTTGGCAGAATTCTTTCTAAACAAAAACAATAACCTAAATTTTCAGCCAAAAATTAGCTTTGTTAAACAAACATTCAGCATTCAATTCGTATACTCATAAATAACATTGGCACAAAATCAGAGTTCATGGGTTCCACCGATGCACAAAGAACGTCAGGCACAAGAGGCGTCAGGCGAGACCCGGGATCCTTCCATTCGGTCCACGTCTGCGTACTCGCTTCCTCAGTTCTAGGCTCGACAACAGGTTCTGAAGTGCGATACGGTTTGACGTTTTTGGCAGGAACCCACTTAATTCTTCCAGCACCTGTGGAAATAGAAGCATACCCTTTGCCCCACGTTATTAATTGAAACGGGCCTTCCATCTGTCCAGAGTCAGGGTTTCTAATTAGAAGAGGAGGATGTTCTTTCAGTTTTGCCTGTGTGCTATTTGAAAAGTGTCTAAAGATTGGTGGATCTGGTTCTGTACTTGAACTATTTAGAAAATTAAAACCATACAAAGCCTTACTCAGTCTCATCTGTGGGGTGATTTCCGTTCCCCCTCTCTGTTGATCTAATATGCGTTTTAAGGTTTGATGTGTTCTTTCAATGATTGCTTGGCTTGTGGGAGAGTGGGGAATACCAAAAATGTGTCGAACACCCCATTCATTTAAAAATGTGGCCAATTTTTGAGATATGTATGCGGGACCATTGTCAGTTTTTACTTCTTGGGGTATACCCAATGAAGCAAAAGCTTGCAGGAAATGATGACAGGCATGGCTGCCAGTTTCACCTGTGTGAAGGGAAGCAAAAACTGCACCAGAGAACGTGTCTATGGAAACATGAATATTTTTAAATTTACCAAAAGAAGGCTATTTAGTAACACCTGTTTGCCACAACTGTAGGCTTTGTAAGCCTCGGGGGTTGATTGCTCCTGTAGAAACAGGAGGTTGTACCAATTGACAGTCAGGGCAAGTATGAATGATAGCTTTAGCTTGACTTTTAGTGATTTGGAACATTCGCATGAGTGCTTGTGCATTTTGGTGGAAAAAGGCATGACTCAATTTTGCTTGTTCAAAAATATTTGGCAATGTGTTAGAAATGACCATTGTCAGCTTGTCCGCTCTTGCATTTCCTTCCACTAAAAATCCAGGAAGTGAAGAATGCGCCCTAATGTGAGAAACAAAATATGGATTAGTTCTATATTGCAAAGTTATAAAAAGACATGAAAGCCAACGATGTACAGTTTCATTACTAACATCCTTTAAAATGGAACCTTCTATTCTCCTGACTACATTAGCAACATAAGCAGAATCTGTGACCAAATTAAAAGGCTGAGGAAACAGCTGAAAAGCTCAAACTACTGCAGCAAGCTCAACAATTTGAGGGGATCCCTCTACTGTTTGAATATCAGATTCCCAAACATCAGTCTTTTGATTAAACCAAGTCACAACGGACTTGTGGCTTTTACCAGAGCCATCAGTGAAGAGAGTCACAGCATGTAAAGGTTCTTCACTTAATTTAGGTTTTTCTCTGAAACTCAATTTTGCTTGCAGTAGTTTGTGAGCTGGATAGTGTATGGAACAAACACCTGGAAAACCTAAGAATGCATATTGTAAATCATCAGAATTTTGCATTGCCCAATTGAAATAATCATTTTTCAATGGCAAATAGATAACTGAACATTCTTGACCTGCCAAAGTTAACAATCTGGTTCTAGCCTTAATTATAATGTATGCAATCATTTCTAAAACTGAGCAAATGGTCTTTGAAAACCTGTAGGGAGGAAAAACCCATTCCATTATTAACAAAGGATCTTGTTCTGTGGCATCCCACTGGAAAATGAGACCACAAAGCTGCATCTTCTCTCCTAAGATTGCAAGAAAGAAAGGATTTTCAGGAATGCAGCGATGAGCTTGTCTTTTTTGAAGAGCTTCTGTGACTTTGTCGAGAGCAGCATGAGCTTCAGGGTTCTTGGCGAAGTGATGTCGCAACTTCCTCTCAGCAAATGGAAGAGCGGACTCAGTTCATCATTGGTGATTCCCAGCATCGGTCTGACCCAGTTGATTTCTCCTAGAAGTTGTTGTAACTCTTGTAGGTTGTTGACTCTGGTTCGGATCTGAATTTTCTGTGGTATTATTGTCGTCTTCCATCGTCTTCCATCATCTTCCATCCCAGGTACTTCTAAGGTGAAACTTGTTGAATTTTCGTTGCAGAGATTTCAAGTCCAGCTTTTTGAATTTCAGCAACAACACAGTCACGAGTTTCTTCCATCTCTTCCTTTCAAAGGACTCCACCCTTAAAGCCAATTTTTCTTTCTCTGTATCTATAGATTGACAAACACCAGAACAACCATGTTTTTGCTTAACTGAAAAAGAGTTCCCCGGAACCACAATTTCCCGAGTGGAAGGAGCCACCTCAGCCTCCACCCCAGGCCCAACAGAATCCAATTCAGGTTTCAGTGTCCCTGCACAAACAATTTTAGGAAGTACAGTCACTTTTTCATTTCCATCTTTTACACACTTTGTTCCATCCCCCTTACAAGAGTCACATATTTTTACATTAACAGAACAACGCGAAGAAAAGTCCAAAAGAGTCTCATTTTTTCCCAGAGAGAGAGAAGAAAGATTTTGTTCAACAGAGTTCAAAGCAATACTTTCAGCATTTGCAACAACACTTGTAACATTCTCCGATACACACACAGTCTCCGGTTTACTGGAATTTAATGAGACAGAACCAGAAGCTTTGTTTTCTGAGTCCAAGTTGATCTTATTATTATCAGTTTGTTTAAAACAGTGCTCCAACAGCGCTCTACAAACCGGCATAAGTTCTCTTAAGCTTTCATCTTTTTTGAGAGAGACTAGATTATAGATTCTCCAGTTTATCTGATCCCAAAAATGAAAAGTAAAAGCAGACTGCAGATTTAAATCTTGCGTATTCGCTTTAACCCAGATAAGTAAGTTTTTAAGCTCAGTTTTTGAAATTTCAGAGTGACCTTTTTCTTGTAACATTGTCTCTAATTGATGAAAAACATCCCATTCAACTTTTGATAAATTCGTTCCCATTTTTGTGTTCTTTTAATAATTTTCTTTTTCGCTATTTTGCCTCCCCACGTCACCCAAGCGCTCTCCCGAGATAAGTTACTTACAATTTTCTTGGCTTCGGCGGGAGAGATGATACAGTGTGCTCCTTGTTAACACTTGGGTCTCCGCAGCTGGTACTTCCACGATTTTTCTTTGTTTTTCTTCTATTCTACGTCCTCACACGAGGCACCAATATGCGGGGGACGGGACAGGTATAAGTCCAATAGTGTCAGGAACCCACGCCTTAAAAAAGGAACCCACTAGGCCGCGGCAACATATCCAAATATGGATAACATGGTAACCAGACCAGTGAAGAGATTTTTGCTTTTATTTCCAGCACATCAGTCTCAAAATACAAAATGGAGACATGACAGCTCACTGATCCACACCAAAAAATGTCTCCTTCAACAGGGCTCATACAGCAATACATAAAATCATCTCAGACTAGAATTCAGCCAATCAGACACAGAAAACACATCTTGACAAGCATTCTATCCAATCTTATAAAACATAGGTAATCGTAGCTAAAACAAAGACTAGTTGATAAGAGACAAAGAACAGAGTTCTATTCATGCTAACCTTCTAAAGATATACATTAAATAACCTTGTTGCCATCCTAAAGCCAATTCTACAGAAGCCTATTGTTATTTGTCACGTCTACTGCTTGGGAAACTTTTCTGCTTGCATGGAAAACTTTTTCTGCTTGCATGGGAAACTTTTCTGCAATGCTAACAAAACTCCAGTCTAAGGCCTACATACTTCTTTGTAACCATTTCTTAAAAATCCTCTAACCTTATGGATTCCAACATTTCCCCCTCTCTGTTTGACCCAGAAGCTTTCATTTTCTTGTCGCTTGCTATTTGCGTTTCATAGCTCTATTGCAAAATTTCTGCTTATTATCTGCTGAAGACCTATTTTCACTAAACTGAAGCATTGCTATATTACGGCACAGCAACTTAATGCTGTGAAGACCCAATCCCTGAAAGAGAGATATGAATCACGTTTGGCAACAGTCACAAGGCATCGTTCAAAAAACTCTGGTCGATTCCAAGGCCTTAATTCAAAACCTTCGTTCATGTCAATACTCTCATCTACTGCTTTCGTGAGATTTCGTACACTCTCTGTGCTTCTACTTCCTAATTCTCCTGCTTGAATGACAAAAACTTCTCGGACTGTTTTGTTCATCATTCACCGAAGACAACAGAGTATACAAGGTGCCACTATCAATATCAGTATTAGAACACCTAATATGTAAAGACCTATCTTGCAAAGTTGCCTTAGCCAAGGTGCAAAACTCCAATTTTGAAACAAATCATCCAACCAGGAACCTCCATCTTCTTTAATTTGGGCTGTCAGATCCTTTAATTTTTGAATGCTTTTGTGAATGGATTCGGAATGATCAGACAAATTCATACAACCCAATCCTTCAAATTCCTCACAACCATGTCCTTCTGCCAGTAAGAGAAAATCAATGGCTGCTCTGTTTTGAAGAGTAGCATGTCTAATACTATCAACATCGGTCAACATATCACTGATTGCGGAGGATGTGGCATTAGCTTGTTTGCTCAGCCAACATCCAACTCGATCTAATTGTCTCAATGCCACAGCTGAAGCCAATTGGGGTAGAAATATACCTGCTGAAAGCCTTCTGGCGGCATTCCAAGGCATAAAATCACTCTGACAGTTCTCATCATAATGAGGAACAGCTCTTGTTTTCCTTTGTTTCTTTTTCATCACTGCTTTGGCAGTGGGGGCAATTATGGTAAGCATACCAATGCTACAAGGGCCACCTTCAAGGTGGGCTGGAATGCCTTGCCAACCTCTGTCTCCGCAAATGATCCAATACCCTTTTGGCAATTGCCGTGGATATTGGTCCGTCTCCAGAAACACATCCCAACTGTTTGAAACATTTGCTGCCCTGAGAAGTTTTTTGGACCAAATGTTCCAATTGAAGGAGGGACTGTTTCCATTGTCAATTCCACCTGGTTTACCATTGGATTCTTTTCTGACCAAAGGAAACTCTTTCACTGGCACACCAACCAAACAGGTTGAGAAAGGCTTTTCTGGTTCCGAATTAGACAGCCATATAGTATCCGATCTGGCAGCCTTGGCTAAGGTCACCCAAACACTCGTTTTCGGTTGATCCACAGGCAAATCTGCACGACAAAAAACAATTAAAATCAAGCAAAACAAGTATACCATTTGATTCTTCCCCATCTCTTTCAAGAACTAAGTTTTGGCAGAATTCTTTCTAAACAAAAACAATAACCTAAATTTTCAGCCAAAAATTAGCTTTGTTAAACAAACATTCAGCATTCAATTCGTATACTCATAAATAACATTGGCACAAAATCAGAGTTCATGGGTTCCACCGATGCACAAAGAACGTCAGGCACAAGAGGCGTCAGGCGAGACCCGGGATCCTTCCATTCGGTCCACGTCTGCGTACTCGCTTCCTCAGTTCTAGGCTCGACAACAGGTTCTGAAGTGCGATACGGTTTGACGTTTTTGGCAGGAACCCACTTAATTCTTCCAGCACCTGTGGAAATAGAAGCATACCCTTTGCCCCACGTTATTAATTGAAACGGGCCTTCCATCTGTCCAGAGTCAGGGTTTCTAATTAGAAGAGGAGGATGTTCTTTCAGTTTTGCCTGTGTGCTATTTGAAAAGTGTCTAAAGATTGGTGGATCTGGTTCTGTACTTGAACTATTTAGAAAATTAAAACCATACAAAGCCTTACTCAGTCTCATCTGTGGGGTGATTTCCGTTCCCCCTCTCTGTTGATCTAATATGCGTTTTAAGGTTTGATGTGTTCTTTCAATGATTGCTTGGCTTGTGGGAGAGTGGGGAATACCAAAAATGTGTCGAACACCCCATTCATTTAAAAATGTGGCCAATTTTTGAGATATGTATGCGGGACCATTGTCAGTTTTTACTTCTTGGGGTATACCCAATGAAGCAAAAGCTTGCAGGAAATGATGACAGGCATGGCTGCCAGTTTCACCTGTGTGAAGGGAAGCAAAAACTGCACCAGAGAACGTGTCTATGGAAACATGAATATTTTTAAATTTACCAAAAGAAGGCTATTTAGTAACACCTGTTTGCCACAACTGTAGGCTTTGTAAGCCTCGGGGGTTGATTGCTCCTGTAGAAACAGGAGGTTGTACCAATTGACAGTCAGGGCAAGTATGAATGATAGCTTTAGCTTGACTTTTAGTGATTTGGAACATTCGCATGAGTGCTTGTGCATTTTGGTGGAAAAAGGCATGACTCAATTTTGCTTGTTCAAAAATATTTGGCAATGTGTTAGAAATGACCATTGTCAGCTTGTCCGCTCTTGCATTTCCTTCCACTAAAAATCCAGGAAGTGAAGAATGCGCCCTAATGTGAGAAACAAAATATGGATTAGTTCTATATTGCAAAGTTATAAAAAGACATGAAAGCCAACGATGTAAAGTTTCATTACTAACATCCTTTAAAATGGAACCTTCTATTCTCCTGACTACATTAGCAACATAAGCAGAATCTGTGACCAAATTAAAAGGCTGAGGAAACAGCTGAAAAGCTCAAACTACTGCAGCAAGCTCAACAATTTGAGGGGATCCCTCTACTGTTTGAATATCAGATTCCCAAACATCAGTCTTTTGATTAAACCAAGTCACAACGGACTTGTGGCTTTTACCAGAGCCATCAGTGAAGAGAGTCACAGCATGTAAAGGTTCTTCACTTAATTTAGGTTTTTCTCTGAAACTCAATTTTGCTTGCAGTAGTTTGTGAGCTGGATAGTGTATGGAACAAACACCTGGAAAACCTAAGAATGCATATTGTAAATCATCAGAATTTTGCATTGCCCAATTGAAATAATCATTTTTCAATGGCAAATAGATAACTGAACATTCTTGACCTGCCAAAGTTAACAATCTGGTTCTAGCCTTAATTATAATGTATGCAATCATTTCTAAAACTGAGCAAATGGTCTTTGAAAACCTGTAGGGAGGAAAAACCCATTCCATTATTAACAAAGGATCTTGTTCTGTGGCATCCCACTGGAAAATGAGACCACAAAGCTGCATCTTCTCTCCTAAGATTGCAAGAAAGAAAGGATTTTCAGGAACGCAGCGATGAGCTTGTCTTTTTTGAAGAGCTTCTGTGACTTTGTCGAGAGCAGCACGAGCTTCAGGGGTTAAAGTTCTTGGCGAAGTGATGTTGCAACTTCCTCTCAGCAAATGGAAGAGCGGACTCAGTTCATCATTGGTGATTCCCAACATCGGTCTGACCCAGTTGATTTCTCCTAGAAGTTGTTGTAACTCTTGTAGGTTGTTGACTCTGGTTCGGATCTGAATTTTCTGTGGTATTATTGTCGTCTTCCATCGTCTTCCATCATCTTCCATCCCAGGTACTTCTAAGGTGAAACTTGTTGAATTTTCGTTGCAGAGATTTCAAGTCCAGCTTTTTGAATTTCAGCAACAACACAGTCGCGAGTTTCTTCCATCTCTTCCTTTCAAAGGACTCCACCCTTAAAGCCAATTTTTCTTTCTCTGTATCTATAGATTGACAAACACCAGAACAACCATGTTTTTGCTTAAGTGAAAAAGAGTTCCCCGGAACCACAATTTCCCGAGTGGAAGCAGCCACCTCAGCCTCCACCCCAGGCCCAACAGAATCCAATTCAGGTTTCAGTGTCCCTGCACAAACAATTTTAGGAAGTACAGTCACTTTTTCATTTCCATCTTTTACACACTTTGTTCCATCCCCCTTACAAGAGTCACATATTTTTACATTAACAGAACAACGCGAAGAAAAGTCCAAAAGAGTCTCATTTTTTCCCAGAGAGAGAGAAGAAAGATTTTGTTCAACAGAGTTCAAAGCAATACTTTCAGCATTTGCAACAACACTTGTAACATTCTCCGATACTCACACAGTCTCCGGTTTACTGGAATTTAATGAGACAGAACCAGAAGCTTTGTTTTCTGAGTCCAAGTTGATCTTATTATTATCAGTTTGTTTAAAACAGTGCTCCAACAGCGCTCTACAAACCGGCATAAGTTCTCTTAAGCTTTCATCTTTTTTGAGAGAGACTAGATTATAGATTCTCCAGTTTATCTGATCCCAAAAATGAAAAGTAAAAGCAGACTGCAGATTTAAATCTTGCGTATTCGCTTTAACCCAGATAAGTAAGTTTTTAAGCTCAGTTTTTGAAATTTCAGAGTGACCTTTTTCTTGTAACATTGTCTCTAATTGATGAAAAACATCCCATTCAACTTTTGATAAATTCGTTCCCATTTTTGTGTTCTTTTAATAATTTTCTTTTTCTCTATTTTGCCTCCCAACGTCACCCAAGCGCTCTCCCGAGATAAGTTACTTACAATTTTCTTGGCTTCGGCGGGAGAGATGATACAGTGTGCTCCTTGTTAACACTTGGGTCTCCGCAGCTGGTACTTCCACGATTTTTCTTTGTTTTTCTTCTATTCTACGTTCTCACACGAGGCACCAATATGCGGGGGACGGGACAGGTATAAGTCCAATAGTGTCAGGAACCCACGCCTTAAAAAAGGAACCCACTAGGCCGCGGCAAAATATCCAAATATGGATAACATGGTAACCAGACCAGTGAAGAGATTTTTGCTTTTATTTCCAGCACATCAGTCTCAAAATACAAAATGGAGACATGACAGCTCACTGATCCACACCAAAAAATGTCTCCTTCAACAGGGCTCATACAGCAATACATAAAATCATCTCAGACTAGAATTCAGCCAATCAGACACAGAAAACACATCTTGACAAGCATTCTATCCAATCTTATAAAACATAGGTAATCGTAGCTAAAACAAAGACTAGTTGATAAGAGACAAAGAACAGAGTTCTATTCATGCTAACCTTCTAAAGATATACATTAAATAACCTTGTTGCCATCCTAAAGCCAATTCTACAGAAGCCTATTGTTATTTGTCACGTCTACTGCTTGGGAAACTTTTCTGCTTGCATGGAAAACTTTTTCTGCTTGCATGGGAAACTTTTCTGCAATGCTAACAAAACTCCTGTCTAAGGCCTACATACTTCTTTGTAACCATTTCTTAAAAATCCTCTAACCTTATGGATTCCAACATTTCCCCCTCTCTGTTTGACCCAGAAGCTTTCCTTTTCTTGTCGCTTGCTATTTGCGTTTCATAGCTCTATTGCAAAATTTCTGCTTATTATCTGCTGAAGACCTATTTTCACTAAACTGAAGCATTGCTATAGTAGGGCACAGCAACTTAATGCTGTGAAGACCCAATCCCTGAAAGAGAGATATGAATCACGTTTGGCAACAGTCACAAGGCATCGTTCAAAAAACTCTGGTCGATTCCAAGGCCTTAATTCAAAACCTTCGCTCATGTCAATACCCTCATCTACTGTTTTCGTGAGATTTCGTACACTCTCTGTGCTTCTACTTCCTAATTCTCCTGCTTGAATGACAAAAACTTCTCGGACTGTTTTGTTCATCATTCACCGAAGACAACAGAGTATACAAGGTGCCACTATCAATATCTGTATTAGAACACCTAATATGTAAAGACCTATCTTGCAAAGTTGCCTTAGCCAAGGTGCAAAACTCCAATTTGGAAACAAATCATCCAACCAGGAACCTCCATCTTCTTTAATTTGGGCTGTCAGATCCTTTAATTTTTGAATGCTTTTGTGAATGGATTCAGAATGATCAGACAAATTCATACAACCCAATCCTTCAAATTCCTCACAACCATGTCCTTCTGCCAGTAAGAGAAAATCAATGGCTGCTCTGTTTTGAAGAGTAGCATGTCTAATACTGTCAACATCGGTCAACATATCACTGATTGCGGAGGATGTGGCATTAGCTTGTTTGCTCAGCCAACATCCAACTCGATCTAATTGTCTCAATGCCACAGCTGAAGCCAATTGGGGTAGAAATATACCTGCTGAAAGCCTTCTGGCGGCATTCCAAGGCATAAAATCACTCTGACAGTTCTCATCATAATGAGGAACAGCTCTTGTTTTCCTTTGTTTCTTTTTCATCACTGCTTTGGCAGTGGGGGCAATTATGGTAAGCATACCAATGCTACAAGGGCCACCTTCAAGGTGGGCTGGAATGCCTTACCAACCTCTGTCTCCGCAAATGATCCAATACCCTTTTGGCAATTGCCGTGGATATTGGTCCGTCTCCAGAAACACATCCCAACTGTTTGAAACATTTGCTGCCCTGAGAAGTTTGTTGGAACAAATGTTCCAATTGAAGGAAGGACTGTTTCCATTGTCAATTCCACCTGGTTTACCATTGGATTCTTTTCTGACCAAAGGAAACTCTTTCACTGGCACACCAACCAAACAGGTTGAGAAAGGCTTTTCTGGTTCCGAATTAGACAGACATATAGTATCCGATCCGGCAGCCTTGGCTATAGTCACCCAAACACTCGTTTTCGGTTGATCCACAGGCAAATCTGCACGACAAAAAGCAATTAAAATCAAGCAAAACAAGTATACCATTTGATTCTGCCCCATCTCTTTCAAGAACTAAGTTTTGGCAAAATTCTTTCTAAACAAAAACAATAACCTAAATTTTCAGCCAAAAATTAGCTTTGTTAAACAAACATTCAGCATTCAATTCGTATACTCATAAATAACATTGGCACAAAATCAGAGTTCATGGGTTCCACCGATGCACAAAGAACGTCAGGCACAAGAGGCGTCAGGCGAGACCCGGGATCCTTCCATTCGGTCCACGTCTGCGTACTCGCTTCCTCAGTTCTAGGCTCGACAACAGGTTCTGAAGTGCGATACGGTTTGACGTTTTTGGCAGGAATCCACTTAATTCTTCCAGCACCTGTGGAAATAGAAGCATACCCTTTGCCCCACGTTATTAATTGAAACGGGCCTTCCATCTGTCCAGAGTCAGGGTTTCTAATTAGAAGAGGAGGATGTTCTTTCAGTTTTGCCTGTGTGCTATTTGAAAAGTGTCTAAAGATTGGTGGATCTGGTTCTGTACTTGAACTATTTAGAAAATTAAAACCATACAAAGCCTTACTCAGTCTCATCTGTGGGGTGATTTCCGTTCCCCCTCTCTGTTGATCTAATATGCGTTTTAAGGTTTGATGTGTTCTTTCAATGATTGCTTGGCTTGTGGGAGAGTGGGGAATACCAAAAATGTGTCGAACACCCCATTCATTTAAAAATGTGGCCAATTTTTGAGATATGTATGCGGGACCATTGTCAGTTTTTACTTCTTGGGGTATACCCAATGAAGCAAAAGCTTGCAGGAAATGATGACAGGCATGGCTGCCAGTTTCACCTGTGTGAAGGGAAGCAAAAACTGCACCAGAGAACGTGTCTATGGAAACATGAATATTTTTAAATTTACCAAAAGAAGGCTATTTAGTAACACCTGTTTGCCACAACTGTAGGCTTTGTAAGCCTCGGGGGTTGATTGCTCCTGTAGAAACAGGAGGTTGTACCAATTGACAGTCAGGGCAAGTATGAATGATAGCTTTAGCTTGACTTTTAGTGATTTGGAACATTCGCATGAGTGCTTGTGCATTTTGGTGGAAAAAGGCATGACTCAATTTTGCTTGTTCAAAAATATTTGGCAATGTGTTAGAAATGACCATTGTCAGCTTGTCTGCTCTTGCATTTCCTTCCACTAAAAATCCAGGAAGTGAAGAATGCGCCCTAATGTGAGAAACAAAATATGGATTAGTTCTATATTGGAAAGTTATAAAAAGACATGAAAGCCAACGATGTACAGTTTCATTACTAACATCCTTTAAAATGGAACCTTCTATTCTCCTGACTACATTAGCAACATAAGCAGAATCTGTGACCAAATTAAAAGGCTGAGGAAACAGCTGAAAAGCTCAAACTACTGCAGCAAGCTCAACAATTTGAGGGGATCCCTCTACTGTTTGAATATCAGATTCCCAAACATCAGTCTTTTGATTAAACCAAGTCACAACGGACTTGTGGCTTTTACCAGAGCCATCAGTGAAGAGAGTCACAGCATGTAAAGGTTCTTCACTTAATTTAGGTTTTTCTCTGAAACTCAATTTTGCTTGCAGTAGTTTGTGAGCTGGATAGTGTATGGAACAAACACCTGGAAAACCTAAGAATGCATATTGTAAATCATCAGAATTTTGCATTGCCCAATTGAAATAATCATTTTTCAATGGCAAATAGATAACTGAACATTCTTGACCTGCCAAAGTTAACAATCTGGTTCTAGCCTTAATTATAATGTATGCAATCATTTCTAAAACTGAGCAAATGGTCTTTGAAAACCTGTAGGGAGGAAAAACCCATTCCATTATTAACAAAGGATCTTGTTCTGTGGCATCCCACTGGAAAATGAGACCACAAAGCTGCATCTTCTCTCCTAAGATTGCAAGAAAGAAAGGATTTTCAGGAATGCAGCGATGAGCTTGTCTTTTTTGAAGAGCTTCTGTGACTTTGTCGAGAGCAGCATGAGCTTCAGGGTTCTTGGCGAAGTGATGTCGCAACTTCCTCTCAGCAAATGGAAGAGCGGACTCAGTTCATCATTGGTGATTCCCAGCATCGGTCTGACCCAGTTGATTTCTCCTAGAAGTTGTTGTAACTCTTGTAGGTTGTTGACTCTGGTTCGGATCTGAATTTTCTGTGGTATTATTGTCGTCTTCCATCGTCTTCCATCATCTTCCATCCCAGGTACTTCTAAGGTGAAACTTGTTGAATTTTCGTTGCAGAGATTTCAAGTCCAGCTTTTTGAATTTCAGCAACAACACAGTCACGAGTTTCTTCCATCTCTTCCTTTCAAAGGACTCCACCCTTAAAGCCAATTTTTCTTTCTCTGTATCTATAGATTGACAAACACCAGAACAACCATGTTTTTGCTTAAGTGAAAAAGAGTTCCCCGGAACCACAATTTCCCGAGTGGAAGCAGCCACCTCAGCCTCCACCCCAGGCCCAACAGAATCCAATTCAAGTTTCAGTGTCCCTGCACAAACAATTTTATGAAGTACAGTCACTTTTTCATTTCCATCTTTTACACACTTTGTTCCATCCCCCTTACAAGAGTCACATATTTTTACATTAACAGAACAACGCAAAGAAAAGTCCAAAAGAGTCTCATTTTTTCCCAGAGAGAGAGAAGAAAGATTTTGTTCAACAGAGTTCAAAGCAATACTTTCAGCATTTGCAACAACACTTGTAACATTCTCCGATACACACACAGTCTCCGGTTTACTGGAATTTAATGAGACAGAACCAGAAGCTTTGTTTTCTGAGTCCAAGTTGATCTTATTATTATCAGTTTGTTTAAAACAGTGCTCCAACAGCGCTCTACAAACCGGCATAAGTTCTCTTAAGCTTTCATCTTTTTTGAGAGAGACTAGATTATAGATTCTCCAGTTTATCTGATCCCAAAAATGAAAAGTAAAAGCAGACTGCAGATTTAAATCTTGCGTATTCGCTTTAACCCAGATAAGTAAGTTTTTAAGCTCAGTTTTTGAAATTTCAGAGTGACCTTTTTCTTGTAACATTGTCTCTAATTGATGAAAAACATCCCATTCAACTTTTGATAAATTCGTTCCCATTTTTGTGTTCTTTTAATAATTTTCTTTTTCGCTATTTTGCCTCCCCACGTCACCCAAGCGCTCTCCCGAGATAAGTTACTTACAATTTTCTTGGCTTCGGCGGGAGAGATGATACAGTGTGCTCCTTGTTAACACTTGGGTCTCCGCAGCTGGTACTTCCACGATTTTTCTTTGTTTTTCTTCTATTCTACGTCCTCACACGAGGCACCAATATGCGGGGGACGGGACAGGTATAAGTCCAATAGTGTCATGAACCCACGCCTTAAAAAAGGAACCCACTAGGCCGCGGCAACATATCCAAATATGGATAACATGGTAACCAGACCAGTGAAGAGATTTTTGCTTTTATTTCCAGCACATCAGTCTCAAAATACAAAATGGAGACATGACAGCTCACTGATCCACACCAAAAAATGTCTCCTTCAACAGGGCTCATACAGCAATACATAAAATCATCTCAGACTAGAATTCAGCCAATCAGACACAGAAAACACATCTTGACAAGCATTCTATCCAATCTTATAAAACATAGGTAATCGTAGCTAAAACAAAGACTAGTTGATAAGAGACAAAGAACAGAGTTCTATTCATGCTAGCCTTCTAAAGATATACATTAAATAACCTTGTTGCCATCCTAAAGCCAATTCTACAGAAGCCTATTGTTATTTGTCACGTCTACTGCTTGGGAAACTTTTCTGCTTGCATGGAAAACTTTTTCTGCTTGCATGGGAAACTTTTCTGCAATGCTAACAAAACTCCAGTCTAAGGCCTACATACTTCTTTGTAACCATTTCTTAAAAATCCTCTAACCTTATGGATTCCAACATTTCCCCCTCTCTGTTTGACCCAGAAGCTTTCATTTTCTTGTCGCTTGCTATTTGCGTTTCATAGCTCTATTGCAAAATTTCTGCTTATTATCTGCTGAAGACCTATTTTCACTAAACTGAAGCATTGCTATATTACGGCACAGCAACTTAATGCTGTGAAGACCCAATCCCTGAAAGAGAGATATGAATCACGTTTGGCAACAGTCACAAGGCATCGTTCAAAAAACTCTGGTCGATTCCAAGGCCTTAATTCAAAACCTTCGTTCATGTCAATACTCTCATCTACTGCTTTCGTGAGATTTCGTACACTCTCTGTGCTTCTACTTCCTAATTCTCCTGCTTGAATGACAAAAACTTCTTGGACTGTTTTGTTCATCATTCACCGAAGACAACAGAGTATACAAGGTGCCACTATCAATATCAGTATTAGAACACCTAATATGTAAAGACCTATCTTGCAAAGTTGCCTTAGCCAAGGTGCAAAACTCCAATTTTGAAACAAATCATCCAACCAGGAACCTCCATCTTCTTTAATTTGGGCTGTCAGATCCTTTAATTTTTGAATGCTTTTGTGAATGGATTCGGAATGATCAGACAAATTCATACAACCCAATCCTTCAAATTCCTCACAACCATGTCCTTCTGCCAGTAAGAGAAAATCAATGGCTGCTCTGTTTTGAAGAGTAGCTTGTCTAATACTATCAACATCCCTCAACATATCACTGATTGCGGAGGATGTGGCATTAGCTTGTTTGCTCAGCCAACATCCAACTCGATCTAATTGTCTCAATGCCACAGCTGAAGCCAATTGGGGTAGAAATATACCTGCTGAAAGCCTTCTGGCGGCATTCCAAGGCATAAAATCACTCTGACAGTTCTCATCATAATGAGGAACAGCTCTTGTTTTCCTTTGTTTCTTTTTCATCACTGCTTTGGCAGTGGGGGCAATTATGGTAAGCATACCAATGCTACAAGGGCCACCTTCAAGGTGGGCTGGAATGCCTTGCCAACCTCTGTCTCCGCAAATGATCCAATACCCTTTTGGCAATTGCCGTGGATATTGGTCCGTCTCCAGAAACACATCCCAACTGTTTGAAACATTTGCTGCCCTGAGAAGTTTTTTGGACCAAATGTTCCAATTGAAGGAGGGACTGTTTCCATTGTCAATTCCACCTGGTTTACCATTGGATTCTTTTCTGACCAAAGGAAACTCTTTCACTGGCACACCAACCAAACAGGTTGAGAAAGGCTTTTCTGGTTCCGAATTAGACAGACATATAGTATCCGATCCGGCAGCCTTGGCTAAGGTCACCCAAACACTCGTTTTCGGTTGATCCACAGGCAAATCTGCACGACAAAAAACAATTAAAATCAAGCAAAACAAGTATACCATTTGATTCTTCCCCATCTCTTTCAAGAACTAAGTTTTGGCAGAATTCTTTCTAAACAAAAACAATAACCTAAATTTTCAGCCAAAAATTAGCTTTGTTAAACAAACATTCAGCATTCAATTCGTATACTCATAAATAACATTGGCACAAAATCAGAGTTCATGGGTTCCACCGATGCACAAAGAACGTCAGGCACAAGAGGCGTCAGGCGAGACCCGGGATCCTTCCATTCGGTCCACGTCTGCGTACTCGCTTCCTCAGTTCTAGGCTCGACAACAGGTTCTGAAGTGCGATACGGTTTGACGTTTTTGGCAGGAACCCACTTAATTCTTCCAGCACCTGTGGAAATAGAAGCATACCCTTTGCCCCACGTTATTAATTGAAACGGGCCTTCCATCTGTCCAGAGTCAGGGTTTCTAATTAGAAGAGGAGGATGTTCTTTCAGTTTTGCCTGTGTGCTATTTGAAAAGTGTCTAAAGATTGGTGGATCTGGTTCTGTACTTGAACTATTTAGAAAATTAAAACCATACAAAGCCTTACTCAGTCTCATCTGTGGGGTGATTTCCGTTCCCCCTCTCTGTTGATCTAATATGCGTTTTAAGGTTTGATGTGTTCTTTCAATGATTGCTTGGCTTGTGGGAGAGTGGGGAATACCAAAAATGTGTCGAACACCCCATTCATTTAAAAATGTGGCCAATTTTTGAGATATGTATGCGGGACCATTGTCAGTTTTTACTTCTTGGGGTATACCCAATAAAGCAAAAGCTTGCAGGAAATGATGACAGGCATGGCTGCCAGTTTCACCTGTGTGAAGGGAAGCAAAAACTGCACCAGAGAACGTGTCTATGGAAACATGAATATTTTTAAATTTACCAAAAGAAGGCTATTTAGTAACACCTGTTTGCCACAACTGTAGGCTTTGTAAGCCTCGGGGGTTGATTGCTCCTGTAGAAACAGGAGGTTGTACCAATTGACAGTCAGGGCAAGTATGAATGATAGCTTTAGCTTGACTTTTAGTGATTTGGAACATTCGCATGAGTGCTTGTGCATTTTGGTGGAAAAAGGCATGACTCAATTTTGCTTGTTCAAAAATATTTGGCAATGTGTTAGAAATGACCATTGTCAGCTTGTCCGCTCTTGCATTTCCTTCCACTAAAAATCCAGGAAGTGAAGAATGCGCCCTAATGTGAGAAACAAAATATGGATTAGTTCTATATTGCAAAGTTATAAAAAGACATGAAAGCCAACGATGTAAAGTTTCATTACTAACATCCTTTAAAATGGAACCTTCTATTCTCCTGACTACATTAGCAACATAAGCAGAATCTGTGACCAAATTAAAAGGCTGAGGAAACAGCTGAAAAGCTCAAACTACTGCAGCAAGCTCAACAATTTGAGGGGATCCCTCTACTGTTTGAATATCAGATTCCCAAACATCAGTCTTTTGATTAAACCAAGTCACAACGGACTTGTGGCTTTTACCAGAGCCATCAGTGAAGAGAGTCACAGCATGTAAAGGTTCTTCACTTAATTTAGGTTTTTCTCTGAAACTCAATTTTGCTTGCAGTAGTTTGTGAGCTGGATAGTGTATGGAACAAACACCTGGAAAACCTAAGAATGCATATTGTAAATCATCAGAATTTTGCATTGCCCAATTGAAATAATCATTTTTCAATGGCAAATAGATAACTGAACATTCTTGACCTGCCAAAGTTAACAATCTGGTTCTAGCCTTAATTATAATGTATGCAATCATTTCTAAAACTGAGCAAATGGTCTTTGAAAACCTGTAGGGAGGAAAACCCATTCCATTATTAACAAAGGATCTTGTTCTGTGGCATCCCACTGGAAAATGAGACCACAAAGCTGCATCTTCTCTCCTAAGATTGCAAGAAAGAAAGGATTTTCAGGAACGCAGCGATGAGCTTGTCTTTTTTGAAGAGCTTCTGTGACTTTGTCGAGAGCAGCACGAGCTTCAGGGGTTAAAGTTCTTGGCGAAGTGATGTCGCAACTTCCTCTCAGCAAATGGAAGAGCGGACTCAGTTCATCATTGGTGATTCCCAACATCGGTCTGACCCAGTTGATTTCTCCTAGAAGTTGTTGTAACTCTTGTAGGTTGTTGACTCTGGTTCGGATCTGAATTTTCTGTGGTATTATTGTCGTCTTCCATCGTCTTCCATCATCTTCCATCCCAGGTACTTCTAAGGTGAAACTTGTTGAATTTTCGTTGCAGAGATTTCAAGTCCAGCTTTTTGAATTTCAGCAACAACACAGTCGCGAGTTTCTTCCATCTCTTCCTTTCAAAGGACTCCACCCTTAAAGCCAATTTTTCTTTCTCTGTATCTATAGATTGACAAACACCAGAACAACCATGTTTTTGCTTAAGTGAAAAAGAGTTCCCCGGAACCACAATTTCCCGAGTGGAAGCAGCCACCTCAGCCTCCACCCCAGGCCCAACAGAATCCAATTCAGGTTTCAGTGTCCCTGCACAAACAATTTTAGGAAGTACAGTCACTTTTTCATTTCCATCTTTTACACACTTTGTTCCATCCCCCTTACAAGAGTCACATATTTTTACATTAACAGAACAACGCGAAGAAAAGTCCAAAAGAGTCTCATTTTTTCCCAGAGAGAGAGAAGAAAGATTTTGTTCAACAGAGTTCAAAGCAATACTTTCAGCATTTGCAACAACACTTGTAACATTCTCCGATACTCACACAGTCTCCGGTTTACTGGAATTTAATGAGACAGAACCAGAAGCTTTGTTTTCTGAGTCCAAGTTGATCTTATTATTATCAGTTTGTTTAAAACAGTGCTCCAACAGCGCTCTACAAACCGGCATAAGTTCTCTTAAGCTTTCATCTTTTTTGAGAGAGACTAGATTATAGATTCTCCAGTTTATCTGATCCCAAAAATGAAAAGTAAAAGCAGACTGCAGATTTAAATCTTGCGTATTCGCTTTAACCCAGATAAGTAAGTTTTTAAGCTCAGTTTTTGAAATTTCAGAGTGACCTTTTTCTTGTAACATTGTCTCTAATTGATGAAAAACATCCCATTCAACTTTTGATAAATTCGTTCCCATTTTTGTGTTCTTTTAATAATTTTCTTTTTCTCTATTTTGCCTCCCAACGTCACCCAAGCGCTCTCCCGAGATAAGTTACTTACAATTTTCTTGGCTTCGGCGGGAGAGATGATACAGTGTGCTCCTTGTTAACACTTGGGTCTCCGCAGCTGGTACTTCCACGATTTTTCTTTGTTTTTCTTCTATTCTACGTTCTCACACGAGGCACCAATATGCGGGGGACGGGACAGGTATAAGTCCAATAGTGTCAGGAACCCACGCCTTTAAAAAGGAACCCACTAGGCCGCGGCAAAATATCCAAATATGGATAACATGGTAACCAGACCAGTGAAGAGATTTTTGCTTTTATTTCCAGCACATCAGTCTCAAAATACAAAATGGAGACATGACAGCTCACTGATCCACACCAAAAAATGTCTCCTTCAACAGGGCTCATACAGCAATACATAAAATCATCTCAGACTAGAATTCAGCCAATCAGACACAGAAAACACATCTTGACAAGCATTCTATCCAATCTTATAAAACATAGGTAATCGTAGCTAAAACAAAGACTAGTTGATAAGAGACAAAGAACAGAGTTCTATTCATGCTAACCTTCTAAAGATATACATTAAATAACCTTGTTGCCATCCTAAAGCCAATTCTACAGAAGCCTATTGTTATTTGTCACGTCTACTGCTTGGGAAACTTTTCTGCTTGCATGGAAAACTTTTTCTGCTTGCATGGGAAACTTTTCTGCAATGCTAACAAAACTCCAGTCTAAGGCCTACATACTTCTTTGTAACCATTTCTTAAAAATCCTCTAACCTTATGGATTCCAACATTTCCCCCTCTCTGTTTGACCCAGAAGCTTTCCTTTTCTTGTCGCTTGCTATTTGCGTTTCATAGCTCTATTGCAAAATTTCTGCTTATTATCTGCTGAAGACCTATTTTCACTAAACTGAAGCATTGCTATATTACGGCACAGCAACTTAATGCTGTGAAGACCCAATCCCTGAAAGAGAGATATGAATCACGTTTGGCAACAGTCACAAGGCATCGTTCAAAAAACTCTGGTCGATTCCAAGGCCTTAATTCAAAACCTTCGCTCATGTCAATACCCTCATCTACTGTTTTCGTGAGATTTCGTACACTCTCTGTGCTTCTACTTCCTAATTCTCCTGCTTGAATGACAAAAACTTCTCGGACTGTTTTGTTCATCATTCACCGAAGACAACAGAGTATACAAGGTGCCACTATCAATATCAGTATTAGAACACCTAATATGTAAAGACCTATCTTGCAAAGTTGCCTTAGCCAAGGTGCAAAACTCCAATTTGGAAACAAATCATCCAACCAGGAACCTCCATCTTCTTTAATTTGGGCTGTCAGATCCTTTAATTTTTGAATGCTTTTGTGAATGGATTCAGAATGATCAGACAAATTCATACAACCCAATCCTTCAAATTCCTCACAACCATGTCCTTCTGCCAGTAAGAGAAAATCAATGGCTGCTCTGTTTTGAAGAGTAGCATGTCTAATACTGTCAACATCGGTCAACATATCACTGATTGCGGAGGATGTGGCATTAGCTTGTTTGCTCAGCCAACATCCAACTCGATCTAATTGTCTCAATGCCACAGCTGAAGCCAATTGGGGTAGAAATATACCTGCTGAAAGCCTTCTGGCGGCATTCCAAGGCATAAAATCACTCTGACAGTTCTCATCATAATGAGGAACAGCTCTTGTTTTCCTTTGTTTCTTTTTCATCACTGCTTTGGCAGTGGGGGCAATTATGGTAAGCATACCAATGCTACAAGGGCCACCTTCAAGGTGGGCTGGAATGCCTTACCAACCTCTGTCTCCGCAAATGATCCAATACCCTTTTGGCAATTGCCGTGGATATTGGTCCGTCTCCAGAAACACATCCCAACTGTTTGAAACATTTGCTGCCCTGAGAAGTTTGTTGGAACAAATGTTCCAATTGAAGGAAGGACTGTTTCCATTGTCAATTCCACCTGGTTTACCATTGGATTCTTTTCTGACCAAAGGAAACTCTTTCACTGGCACACCAACCAAACAGGTTGAGAAAGGCTTTTCTGGTTCCGAATTAGACAGACATATAGTATCCGATCCGGCAGCCTTGGCTAAGGTCACCCAAACACTCGTTTTCGGTTGATCCACAGGCAAATCTGCACGACAAAAAGCAATTAAAATCAAGCAAAACAAGTATACCATTTGATTCTGCCCCATCTCTTTCAAGAACTAAGTTTTGGCAAAATTCTTTCTAAACAAAAACAATAACCTAAATTTTCAGCCAAAAATTAGCTTTGTTAAACAAACATTCAGCATTCAATTCGTATACTCATAAATAACATTGGCACAAAATCAGAGTTCATGGGTTCCACCGATGCACAAAGAACGTCAGGCACAAGAGGCGTCAGGCGAGACCCGGGATCCTTCCATTCGGTCCACGTCTGCGTACTCGCTTCCTCAGTTCTAGGCTCGACAACAGGTTCTGAAGTGCGATACGGTTTGACGTTTTTGGCAGGAACCCACTTAATTCTTCCAGCACCTGTGGAAATAGAAGCATACCCTTTGCCCCACGTTATTAATTGAAACGGGCCTTCCATCTGTCCAGAGTCAGGGTTTCTAATTAGAAGAGGAGGATGTTCTTTCAGTTTTGCCTGTGTGCTATTTGAAAAGTGTCTAAAGATTGGTGGATCTGGTTCTGTACTTGAACTATTTAGAAAATTAAAACCATACAAAGCCTTACTCAGTCTCATCTGTGGGGTGATTTCCGTTCCCCCTCTCTGTTGATCTAATATGCGTTTTAAGGTTTGATGTGTTCTTTCAATGATTGCTTGGCTTGTGGGAGAGTGGGGAATACCAAAAATGTGTCGAACACCCCATTCATTTAAAAATGTGGCCAATTTTTGAGATATGTATGCGGGACCATTGTCAGTTTTTACTTCTTGGGGTATACCCAATAAAGCAAAAGCTTGCAGGAAATGATGACAGGCATGGCTGCCAGTTTCACCTGTGTGAAGGGAAGCAAAAACTGCACCAGAGAACGTGTCTATGGAAACATGAATATTTTTAAATTTACCAAAAGAAGGCTATTTAGTAACACCTGTTTGCCACAACTGTAGGCTTTGTAAGCCTCGGGGGTTGATTGCTCCTGTAGAAACAGGAGGTTGTACCAATTGACAGTCAGGGCAAGTATGAATGATAGCTTTAGCTTGACTTTTAGTGATTTGGAACATTCGCATGAGTGCTTGTGCATTTTGGTGGAAAAAGGCATGACTCAATTTTGCTTGTTCAAAAATATTTGGCAATGTGTTAGAAATGACCATTGTCAGCTTGTCCGCTCTTGCATTTCCTTCCACTAAAAATCCAGGAAGTGAAGAATGCACCCTAATGTGAGAAACAAAATATGGATTAGTTCTATATTGCAAAGTTATAAAAAGACATGAAAGCCAACGATGTAAAGTTTCATTACTAACATCCTTTAAAATGGAACCTTCTATTCTCCTGACTACATTAGCAACATAAGCAGAATCTGTGACCAAATTAAAAGGCTGAGGAAACAGCTGAAAAGCTCAAACTACTGCAGCAAGCTCAACAATTTGAGGGGATCCCTCTACTGTTTGAATATCAGATTCCCAAACATCAGTCTTTTGATTAAACCAAGTCACAACGGACTTGTGGCTTTTACCAGAGCCATCAGTGAAGAGAGTCACAGCATGTAAAGGTTCTTCACTTAATTTAGGTTTTTCTCTGAAACTCAATTTTGCTTGCAGTAGTTTGTGAGCTGGATAGTGTATGGAACAAACACCTGGAAAACCTAAGAATGCATATTGTAAATCATCAGAATTTTGCATTGCCCAATTGAAATAATCATTTTTCAATGGCAAATAGATAACTGAACATTCTTGACCTGCCAAAGTTAACAATCTGGTTCTAGCCTTAATTATAATGTATGCAATCATTTCTAAAACTGAGCAAATGGTCTTTGAAAACCTGTAGGGAGGAAAAACCCATTCCATTATTAACAAAGGATCTTGTTCTGTGGCATCCCACTGGAAAATGAGACCACAAAGCTGCATCTTCTCTCCTAAGATTGCAAGAAAGAAAGGATTTTCAGGAACGCAGCGATGAGCTTGTCTTTTTTGAAGAGCTTCTGTGACTTTGTCGAGAGCAGCACGAGCTTCAGGGGTTAAAGTTCTTGGCGAAGTGATGTCGCAACTTCCTCTCAGCAAATGGAAGAGCGGACTCAGTTCATCATTGGTGATTCCCAGCATCGGTCTGACCCAGTTGATTTCTCCTAGAAGTTGTTGTAACTCTTGTAGGTTGTTGACTCTGGTTCGGATCTGAATTTTCTGTGGTCTTCTTGTCGTCTTCCATCGTCTTCCATCATCTTCCATCCCAGGTACTTCTAAGGTGAAACTTGTTGAATTTTCGTTGCAGAGATTTCAAGTCCAGCTTTTTGAATTTCAGCAACAACACAGTCGCGAGTTTCTTCCATCTCTTCCTTTCAAAGGACTCCACCCTTAAAGCCAATTTTTCTTTCTCTGTATCTATAGATTGACAAACACCAGAACAACCATGTTTTTGCTTAAGTGAAAAAGAGTTCCCCGGAACCACAATTTCCCGAGTGGAAGCAGCCACCTCAGCCTCCACCCCAGGCCCAACAGAATCCAATTCAGGCTTCAGTGTCCCTGCACAAACAATTTTAGGAAGTACAGTCACTTTTTCATTTCCATCTTTTACACACTTTGTTCCATCCCCCTTACAAGAGTCACATATTTTTACATTAACAGAACAACGCAAAGAAAAGTCCAAAAGAGTCTCATTTTTTCCCAGAGAGAGAGAAGAAAGATTTTGTTCAACAGAGTTCAAAGCAATACTTTCAGCATTTGCAACAACACTTGTAACATTCTCCGATACTCACACAGTCTCCGGTTTACTGGAATTTAATGAGACAGAACCAGAAGCTTTGTTTTCTGAGTCCAAGTTGATCTTATTATTATCAGTTTGTTTAAAACAGTGCTCCAACAGCGCTCTACAAACCGGCATAAGTTCTCTTAAGCTTTAATCTTTTTTGAGAGAGACTAGTTTATAGATTCTCCAGTTTATCTGATCCCAAAAATGAAAAGTAAAAGCAGACTGCAGATTTAAATCTTGCGTATTTGCTTTAACCGAGATAAGTAAGTTTTTAAGCTCAGTTTTTGAAATTTCAGAGTGACCTTTTTCTTGTAACATTGTCTCTAATTGATGAAAAACATCCCATTCAACTTTTGATAAATTCGTTCCCATTTTTGTGTTCTTTTAATAATTGTCTTTTTCCCTATTTTGCCTCCCAACGTCACCCAAGCGCTCTCCCGAGATAAGTTACTTACAATTTTCTTGGCTTCGGCGGGAGAGATGATACAGTGTGCTCCTTGTTAACACTTGGGTCTCCGCAGCTGGTACTTCCACGATTTTTCTTTGTTTTTCTTCTATTCTACGTCCTCACACGAGGCACCAATATGCGGGGGACGGGACAGGTATAAGTCCAATAGTGTCACGAACCCACGCCTTAAAAAAGGAACCCACTAGGCCGCGGCAAAATATCCAAATATGGATAACATGGTAACCAGACTAGTGAAGAGATTTTTGCTTTTATTTCCAGCACATCAGTCTCAAAATACAAAATGGAGACATGACAGCTCACTGATCCACACCAAAAAATGTCTCCTTCAACAGGGCTCATACAGCAATACATAAAATCATCTCAGACTAGAATTCAGCCAATCAGACACAGAAAACACATCTTGACAAGCATTCTATCCAATCTTATAAAACATAGGTAATCGTAGCTAAAACAAAGACTAGTTGATAAGAGACAAAGAACAGAGTTCTATTCATGCTAACCTTCTAAAGATATACATTAAATAACCTTGTTGCCATCCTAAAGCCAATTCTACAGAAGCCTATTGTTATTTGTCACGTCTACTGCTTGGGAAACTTTTCTGCTTGCATGGAAAACTTTTTCTGCTTGCATGGGAAACTTTTCTGCAATGCTAACAAAACTCCAGTCTAAGGCCTACATACTTCTTTGTAACCATTTCTTAAAAATCCTCTAACCTTATGGATTCCAACATTTCCCCCTCTCTGTTTGACCCAGAAGCTTTCATTTTCTTGTCGCTTGCTATTTGCGTTTCATAGCTCTATTGCAAAATTTCTGCTTATTATCTGCTGAAGACCTATTTTCACTAAACTGAAGCATTGCTATATTACGGCACAGCAACTTAATGCTGTGAAGACCCAATCCCTGAAAGAGAGATATGAATCACGTTTGGCAACAGTCACAAGGCATCGTTCAAAAAACTCTGGTCGATTCCAAGGCCTTAATTCAAAACCTTCGTTCATGTCAATACCCTCATCTACTGTTTTCGTGAGATTTCGTACACTCTCTGTGCTTCTACTTCCTAATTCTCCTGCTTGAATGACAAAAACTTCTCGGACTGTTTTGTTCATAATTCGCCGAAGACAACAGAGTATACAAGGTGCCACTATCAATATCAGTATTAGAACACCTAATATGTAAAGACCTATCTTGCAAAGTTGCCTTAGCCAAGGTGCAAAACTCCAATTTTGAAACAAATCATCCAACCAGGAACCTCCATCTTCTTTAATTTGGGCTGTCAGATCCTTTAATTTTTGAATGCTTTTGTGAATGGATTCAGAATGATCAGACAAATTCATACAACCCAATCCTTCAAATTCCTCACAACCATGTCCTTCTGCCAGTAAGAGAAAATCAATGGCTGCTCTGTTTTGAAGAGTAGCATGTCTAATACTGTCAACATCGGTCAACATATCACTGATTGCGGAGGATGTGGCATTAGCTTGTTTGCTCAGCCAACATCCAACTCGATCTAATTGTCTCAATGCCACAGCTGAAGCCAATTGGGGTAGAAATATACCTGCTGAAAGCCTTCTGGCGGCATTCCAAGGCATAAAATCACTCTGACAGTTCTCATCATAATGAGGAACAGCTCTTGTTTTCCTTTGTTTCTTTTTCATCACTGCTTTGGCAGTGGGGGCAATTATGGTAAGCATACCAATGCTACAAGGGCCACCTTCAAGGTGGGCTGGAATGCCTTGCCAACCTCTGTCTCCGCAAATGATCCAATACCCTTTTGGCAATTGCCGTGGATATTGGTCCGTCTCCAGAAACACATCCCAACTGTTTGAAACATTTGCTGCCCTGAGAAGTTTTTTCGAACAAATGTTCCAATTGAAGGAAGGACTGTTTCCATTGTCAATTCCACCTGGTTTACCATTGGATTCTTTTCTGACCAAAGGAAACTCTTTCACTGGCACACCAACCAAACAGGTTGAGAAAGGCTTTTCTGGTTCCGAATTAGACAGACATATAGTATCCGATCCGGCAGCCTTGGCTAAGGTCACCCAAACACTCGTTTTCGGTTGATCCACAGGCAAATCTGCACGACAAAAAGCAATTAAAATCAAGCAAAACAAGTATACCATTTGATTCTGCCCCATCTCTTTCAAGAACTAAGTTTTGGCAAAATTCTTTCTAAACAAAAACAATAACCTAAATTTTCAGCCAAAAATTAGCTTTGTTAAACAAACATTCAGCATTCAATTCGTATACTCATAAATAACATTGGCACAAAATCAGAGTTCATGGGTTCCACCGATGCACAAAGAACGTCAGGCACAAGAGGCGTCAGGCGAGACCCGGGATCCTTCCATTCGGTCCACGTCTGCGTACTCGCTTCCTCAGTTCTAGGCTCGACAACAGGTTCTGAAGTGCGATACGGTTTGACGTTTTTGGCAGGAACCCACTTAATTCTTCCAGCACCTGTGGAAATAGAAGCATACCCTTTGCCCCACGTTATTAATTGAAACGGGCCTTCCATCTGTCCAGAGTCAGGGTTTCTAATTAGAAGAGGAGGATGTTCTTTCAGTTTTGCCTGTGTGCTATTTGAAAAGTGTCTAAAGATTGGTGGATCTGGTTCTGTACTTGAACTATTTAGAAAATTAAAACCATACAAAGCCTTACTCAGTCTCATCTGTGGGGTGATTTCCGTTCCCCCTCTCTGTTGATCTAATATGCGTTTTAAGGTTTGATGTGTTCTTTCAATGATTGCTTGGCTTGTGGGAGAGTGGGGAATACCAAAAATGTGTCGAACACCCCATTCATTTAAAAATGTGGCCAATTTTTGAGATATGTATGCGGGACCATTGTCAGTTTTTACTTCTTGGGGTATACCCAATAAAGCAAAAGCTTGCAGGAAATGATGACAGGCATGGCTGCCAGTTTCACCTGTGTGAAGGGAAGCAAAAACTGCACCAGAGAACGTGTCTATGGAAACATGAATATTTTTAAATTTACCAAAAGAAGGCTATTTAGTAACACCTGTTTGCCGCAACTGTAGGCTTTGTAAGCCTCGGGGGTTGATTGCTCCTGTAGAAACAGGAGGTTGTACCAATTGACAGTCAGGGCAAGTATGAATGATAGCTTTAGCTTGACTTTTAGTGATTTGGAACATTCGCATGAGTGCTTGTGCATTTTGGTGGAAAAAGGCATGACTCAATTTTGCTTGTTCAAAAATATTTGGCAATGTGTTAGAAATGACCATTGTCAGCTTGTCCGCTCTTGCATTTCCTTCCACTAAAAATCCAGGAAGTGAAGAATGCGCCCTAATGTGAGAAACAAAATATGGATTAGTTCTATATTGCAAAGTTATAAAAAGACATGAAAGCCAACGATGTAAAGTTTCATTACTAACATCCTTTAAAATGGAACCTTCTATTCTCCTGACTACATTAGCAACATAAGCAGAATCTGTGACCAAATTAAAAGGCTGAGGAAACAGCTGAAAAGCTCAAACTACTGCAGCAAGCTCAACAATTTGAGGGGATCCCTCTACTGTTTGAATATCAGATTCCCAAACATCAGTCTTTTGATTAAACCAAGTCACAACGGACTTGTGGCTTTTACCAGAGCCATCAGTGAAGAGAGTCACAGCATGTAAAGGTTCTTCACTTAATTTAGGTTTTTCTCTGAAACTCAATTTTGCTTGCAGTAGTTTGTGAGCTGGATAGTGTATGGAACAAACACCTGGAAAACCTAAGAATGCATATTGTAAATCATCAGAATTTTGCATTGCCCAATTGAAATAATCATTTTTCAATGGCAAATAGATAACTGAACATTCTTGACCTGCCAAAGTTAACAATCTGGTTCTAGCCTTAATTATAATGTATGCAATCATTTCTAAAACTGAGCAAATGGTCTTTGAAAACCTGTAGGGAGGAAAAACCCATTCCATTATTAACAAAGGATCTTGTTCTGTGGCATCCCACTGGAAAATGAGACCACAAAGCTGCATCTTCTCTCCTAAGATTGCAAGAAAGAAAGGATTTTCAGGAACGCAGCGATGAGCTTGTCTTTTTTGAAGAGCTTCTGTGACTTTGTCGAGAGCAGCACGAGCTTCAGGGGTTAAAGTTCTTGGCGAAGTGATGTCGCAACTTCCTCTCAGCAAATGGAAGAGCGGACTCAGTTCATCATTGGTGATTCCCAACATCGGTCTGACCCAGTTGATTTCTCCTAGAAGTTGTTGTAACTCTTGTAGGTTGTTGACTCTGGTTCGGATCTGAATTTTCTGTGGTCTTCTTGTCGTCTTCCATCGTCTTCCATCATCTTCCATCCCAGGTACTTCTAAGGTGAAACTTGTTGAATTTTCGTTGCAGAGATTTCAAGTCCAGCTTTTTGAATTTCAGCAACAACACAGTCGCGAGTTTCTTCCATCTCTTCCTTTCAAAGGACTCCACCCTTAAAGCCAATTTTTCTTTCTCTGTATCTATAGATTGACAAAGACCAGAACAACCATGTTTTTGCTTAACTGAAAAAGAGTTCCCCGGAACCACAATTTCCCGAGTGGAAGCAGCCACCTCAGCCTCCACCCCAGGCCCAACAGAATCCAATTCAGGCTTCAGTGTCCCTGCACAAACAATTTTAGGAAGTACAGTCACTTTTTCATTTCCATCTTTTACACACTTTGTTCCATCCCCCTTACAAGAGTCACATATTTTTACATTAACAGAACAACGCAAAGAAAAGTCCAAAAGAGTCTCATTTTTTCCCAGAGAGAGAGAAGAAAGATTTTGTTCAACAGAGTTCAAAGCAATACTTTCAGCATTTGCAACAACACTTGTAACATTCTCCGATACTCACACAGTCTCCGGTTTACTGGAATTTAATGAGACAGAACCAGAAGCTTTGTTTTCTGAGTCCAAGTTGATCTTATTATTATCAGTTTGTTTAAAACAGTGCTCCAACAGCGCTCTACAAACCGGCCTAAGTTCTCTTAAGCTTTCATCTTTTTTGAGAGAGACTAGATTATAGATTCTCCAGTTTATCTGATCCCAAAAATGAAAAGTAAAAGCAGACTGCAGATTTAAATCTTGCGTATTCGCTTTAACCCAGATAAGTAAGTTTTTAAGCTCAGTTTTTGAAATTTCAGAGTGACCTTTTTCTTGTAACATTGTCTCTAATTGATGAAAAACATCCCATTCAACTTTTGATAAATTCGTTCCCATTTTTGTGTTCTTTTAATAATTTTCTTTTTCGCTATTTTGCCTCCCAACGTCACCCAAGCGCTCTCCCGAGATAAGTTACTTACAATTTTCTTGGCTTCGGCGGGAGAGATGATACAGTGTGCTCCTTGTTAACACTTGGGTCTCCGCAGCTGGTACTTCCACGATTTTTCTTTGTTTTTCTTCTATTCTACGTTCTCACACGAGGCACCAATATGCGGGGGACGGGACAGGTATAAGTCCAATAGTGTCAGGAACCCACGCCTTAAAAAAGGAACCCACTAGGCCGCGGCAAAATATCCAAATATGGATAACATGGTAACCAGACTAGTGAAGAGATTTTTGCTTTTATTTCCAGCACATCAGTCTCAAAATACAAAATGGAGACATGACAGCTCACTGATCCACACCAAAAAATGTCTCCTTCAACAGGGCTCATACAGCAATACATAAAATCATCTCAGACTAGAATTCAGCCAATCAGACACAGAAAACACATCTTGACAAGCATTCTATCCAATCTTATAAAACATAGGTAATCGTAGCTAAAACAAAGACTAGTTGATAAGAGACAAAGAACAGAGTTCTATTCATGCTAACCTTCTAAAGATATACATTAAATAACCTTGTTGCCATCCTAAAGCCAATTCTACAGAAGCCTATTGTTATTTGTCACGTCTACTGCTTGGGAAACTTTTCTGCTTGCATGGAAAACTTTTTCTGCTTGCATGGGAAACTTTTCTGCAATGCTAACAAAACTCCAGTCTAAGGCCTACATACTTCTTTGTAACCATTTCTTAAAAATCCTCTAACCTTATGGATTCCAACATTTCCCCCTCTCTGTTTGACCCAGAAGCTTTCATTTTCTTGTCGCTTGCTATTTGCGTTTCATAGCTCTATTGCAAAATTTCTGCTTATTATCTGCTGAAGACCTATTTTCACTAAACTGAAGCATTGCTATATTACGGCACAGCAACTTAATGCTGTGAAGACCCAATCCCTGAAAGAGAGATATGAATCACGTTTGGCAACAGTCACAAGGCATCGTTCAAAAAACTCTGGTCGATTCCAAGGCCTTAATTCAAAACCTTCGCTCATGTCAATACCCTCATCTACTGTTTTCGTGAGATTTCGTACACTCTCTGTGCTTCTACTTCCTAATTCTCCTGCTTGAATGACAAAAACTTCTCGGACTGTTTTGTTCATCATTCACCGAAGACAACAGAGTATACAAGGTGCCACTATCAATATCAGTATTAGAACACCTAATATGTAAAGACCTATCTTGCAAAGTTGCCTTAGCCAAGGTGCAAAACTCCAATTTGGAAACAAATCATCCAACCAGGAACCTCCATCTTCTTTAATTTGGGCTGTCAGATCCTTTAATTTTTGAATGCTTTTGTGAATGGATTCAGAATGATCAGACAAATTCATACAACCCAATCCTTCAAATTCCTCACAACCATGTCCTTCTGCCAGTAAGAGAAAATCAATGGCTGCTCTGTTTTGAAGAGTAGCATGTCTAATACTGTCAACATCGGTCAACATATCACTGATTGCGGAGGATGTGGCATTAGCTTGTTTGCTCAGCCAACATCCAACTCGATCTAATTGTCTCAATGCCACAGCTGAAGCCAATTGGGGTAGAAATATACCTGCTGAAAGCCTTCTGGCGGCATTCCAAGGCATAAAATCACTCTGACAGTTCTCATCATAATGAGGAACAGCTCTTGTTTTCCTTTGTTTCTTTTTCATCACTGCTTTGGCAGTGGGGGCAATTATGGTAAGCATACCAATGCTACAAGGGCCACCTTCAAGGTGGGCTGGAATGCCTTGCCAACCTCTGTCTCCGCAAATGATCCAATACCCTTTTGGCAATTGCCGTGGATATTGGTCCGTCTCCAGAAACACATCCCAACTGTTTGAAACATTTGCTGCCCTGAGAAGTTTTTTCGAACAAATGTTCCAATTGAAGGAAGGACTGTTTCCATTGTCAATTCCACCTGGTTTACCATTGGATTCTTTTCTGACCAAAGGAAACTCTTTCACTGGCACACCAACCAAACAGGTTGAGAAAGGCTTTTCTGGTTCCGAATTAGACAGACATATAGTATCCGATCCGGCAGCCTTGGCTAAGGTCACCCAAACACTCGTTTTCGGTTGATCCACAGGCAAATCTGCACGACAAAAAGCAATTAAAATCAAGCAAAACAAGTATACCATTTGATTCTGCCCCATCTCTTTCAAGAACTAAGTTTTGGCAAAATTCTTTCTAAACAAAAACAATAACCTAAATTTTCAGCCAAAAATTAGCTTTGTTAAACAAACATTCAGCATTCAATTCGTATACTCATAAATAACATTGGCACAAAATCAGAGTTCATGGGTTCCACCGATGCACAAAGAACGTCAGGCACAAGAGGCGTCAGGCGAGACCCGGGATCCTTCCATTCGGTCCACGTCTGCGTACTCGCTTCCTCAGTTCTAGGCTCGACAACAGGTTCTGAAGTGCGATACGGTTTGACGTTTTTGGCAGGAACCCACTTAATTCTTCCAGCACCTGTGGAAATAGAAGCATACCCTTTGCCCCACGTTATTAATTGAAACGGGCCTTCCATCTGTCCAGAGTCAGGGTTTCTAATTAGAAGAGGAGGATGTTCTTTCAGTTTTGCCTGTGTGCTATTTGAAAAGTGTCTAAAGATTGGTGGATCTGGTTCTGTACTTGAACTATTTAGAAAATTAAAACCATACAAAGCCTTACTCAGTCTCATCTGTGGGGTGATTTCCGTTCCCCCTCTCTGTTGATCTAATATGCGTTTTAAGGTTTGATGTGTTCTTTCAATGATTGCTTGGCTTGTGGGAGAGTGGGGAATACCAAAAATGTGTCGAACACCCCATTCATTTAAAAATGTGGCCAATTTTTGAGATATGTATGCGGGACCATTGTCAGTTTTTACTTCTTGGGGTATACCCAATAAAGCAAAAGCTTGCAGGAAATGATGACAGGCATGGCTGCCAGTTTCACCTGTGTGAAGGGAAGCAAAAACTGCACCAGAGAACGTGTCTATGGAAACATGAATATTTTTAAATTTACCAAAAGAAGGCTATTTAGTAACACCTGTTTGCCACAACTGTAGGCTTTGTAAGCCTCGGGGGTTGATTGCTCCTGTAGAAACAGGAGGTTGTACCAATTGACAGTCAGGGCAAGTATGAATGATAGCTTTAGCTTGACTTTTAGTGATTTGGAACATTCGCATGAGTGCTTGTGCATTTTGGTGGAAAAAGGCATGACTCAATTTTGCTTGTTCAAAAATATTTGGCAATGTGTTAGAAATGACCATTGTCAGCTTGTCCGCTCTTGCATTTCCTTCCACTAAAAATCCAGGAAGTGAAGAATGCACCCTAATGTGAGAAACAAAATATGGATTAGTTCTATATTGCAAAGTTATAAAAAGACATGAAAGCCAACGATGTAAAGTTTCATTACTAACATCCTTTAAAATGGAACCTTCTATTCTCCTGACTACATTAGCAACATAAGCAGAATCTGTGACCAAATTAAAAGGCTGAGGAAACAGCTGAAAAGCTCAAACTACTGCAGCAAGCTCAACAATTTGAGGGGATCCCTCTACTGTTTGAATATCAGATTCCCAAACATCAGTCTTTTGATTAAACCAAGTCACAACGGACTTGTGGCTTTTACCAGAGCCATCAGTGAAGAGAGTCACAGCATGTAAAGGTTCTTCACTTAATTTAGGTTTTTCTCTGAAACTCAATTTTGCTTGCAGTAGTTTGTGAGCTGGATAGTGTATGGAACAAACACCTGGAAAACCTAAGAATGCATATTGTAAATCATCAGAATTTTGCATTGCCCAATTGAAATAATCATTTTTCAATGGCAAATAGATAACTGAACATTCTTGACCTGCCAAAGTTAACAATCTGGTTCTAGCCTTAATTATAATGTATGCAATCATTTCTAAAACTGAGCAAATGGTCTTTGAAAACCTGTAGGGAGGAAAAACCCATTCCATTATTAACAAAGGATCTTGTTCTGTGGCATCCCACTGGAAAATGAGACCACAAAGCTGCATCTTCTCTCCTAAGATTGCAAGAAAGAAAGGATTTTCAGGAACGCAGCGATGAGCTTGTCTTTTTTGAAGAGCTTCTGTGACTTTGTCGAGAGCAGCACGAGCTTCAGGGGTTAAAGTTCTTGGCGAAGTGATGTCGCAACTTCCTCTCAGCAAATGGAAGAGCGGACTCAGTTCATCATTGGTGATTCCCAGCATCGGTCTGACCCAGTTGATTTCTCCTAGAAGTTGTTGTAACTCTTGTAGGTTGTTGACTCTGGTTCGGATCTGAATTTTCTGTGGTATTATTGTCGTCTTCCATCGTCTTCCATCATCTTCCATCCCAGGTACTTCTAAGGTGAAACTTGTTGAATTTTCGTTGCAGAGATTTCAAGTCCAGCTTTTTGAATTTCAGCAACAACACAGTCGCGAGTTTCTTCCATCTCTTCCTTTCAAAGGACTCCACCCTTAAAGCCAATTTTTCTTTCTCTGTATCTATAGATTGACAAACACCAGAACAACCATGTTTTTGCTTAAGTGAAAAAGAGTTCCCCGGAACCACAATTTCCCGAGTGGAAGCAGCCACCTCAGCCTCCACCCCAGGCCCAACAGAATCCAATTCAGGCTTCAGTGTCCCTGCACAAACAATTTTAGGAAGTACAGTCACTTTTTCATTTCCATCTTTTACACACTTTGTTCCATCCCCCTTACAAGAGTCACATATTTTTACATTAACAGAACAACGCAAAGAAAAGTCCAAAAGAGTCTCATTTTTTCCCAGAGAGAGAGAAGAAAGATTTTGTTCAACAGAGTTCAAAGCAATACTTTCAGCATTTGCAACAACACTTGTAACATTCTCCCATACTCACACAGTCTCCGGTTTACTGGAATTTAATGAGACAGAACCAGAAGCTTTGTTTTCTGAGTCCAAGTTGATCTTATTATTATCAGTTTGTTTAAAACAGTGCTCCAACAGCGCTCTACAAACCGGCATAAGTTCTCTTAAGCTTTCATCTTTTTTGAGAGAGACTAGTTTATAGATTCTCCAGTTTATCTGATCCCAAAAATGAAAAGTAAAAGCAGACTGCAGATTTAAATCTTGCGTATTTGCTTTAACCGAGATAAGTAAGTTTTTAAGCTCAGTTTTTGAAATTTCAGAGTGACCTTTTTCTTGTAACATTGTCTCTAATTGATGAAAAACATCCCATTCAACTTTTGATAAATTCGTTCCCATTTTTGTGTTCTTTTAATAATTGTCTTTTTCCCTATTTTGCCTCCCAACGTCACCCAAGCGCTCTCCCGAGATAAGTTACTTACAATTTTCTTGGCTTCGGCGGGAGAGATGATACAGTGTGCTCCTTGTTAACACTTGGGTCTCCGCAGCTGGTACTTCCACGATTTTTCTTTGTTTTTCTTCTATTCTACGTCCTCACACGAGGCACCAATATGCGGGGGACGGGACAGGTATAAGTCCAATAGTGTCACGAACCCACGCCTTAAAAAAGGAACCCACTAGGCCGCGGCAAAATATCCAAATATGGATAACATGGTAACCAGACTAGTGAAGAGATTTTTGCTTTTATTTCCAGCACATCAGTCTCAAAATACAAAATGGAGACATGACAGCTCACTGATCCACACCAAAAAATGTCTCCTTCAACAGGGCTCATACAGCAATACATAAAATCATCTCAGACTAGAATTCAGCCAATCAGACACAGAAAACACATCTTGACAAGCATTCTATCCAATCTTATAAAACATAGGTAATCGTAGCTAAAACAAAGACTAGTTGATAAGAGACAAAGAACAGAGTTCTATTCATGCTAACCTTCTAAAGATATACATTAAATAACCTTGTTGCCATCCTAAAGCCAATTCTACAGAAGCCTATTGTTATTTGTCACGTCTACTGCTTGGGAAACTTTTCTGCTTGCATGGAAAACTTTTTCTGCTTGCATGGGAAACTTTTCTGCAATGCTAACAAAACTCCAGTCTAAGGCCTACATACTTCTTTGTAACCATTTCTTAAAAATCCTCTAACCTTATGGATTCCAACATTTCCCCCTCTCTGTTTGACCCAGAAGCTTTCATTTTCTTGTCGCTTGCTATTTGCGTTTCATAGCTCTATTGCAAAATTTCTGCTTATTATCTGCTGAAGACCTATTTTCACTAAACTGAAGCATTGCTATATTACGGCACAGCAACTTAATGCTGTGAAGACCCAATCCCTGAAAGAGAGATATGAATCACGTTTGGCAACAGTCACAAGGCATCGTTCAAAAAACTCTGGTCGATTCCAAGGCCTTAATTCAAAACCTTCGTTCATGTCAATACCCTCATCTACTGTTTTCGTGAGATTTCGTACACTCTCTGTGCTTCTACTTCCTAATTCTCCTGCTTGAATGACAAAAACTTCTCGGGCTGTTTTGTTCATAATTCGCCGAAGACAACAGAGTATACAAGGTGCCACTATCAATATCAGTATTAGAACACCTAATATGTAAAGACCTATCTTGCAAAGTTGCCTTAGCCAAGGTGCAAAACTCCAATTTTGAAACAAATCATCCAACCAGGAACCTCCATCTTCTTTAATTTGGGCTGTCAGATCCTTTAATTTTTGAATGCTTTTGTGAATGGATTCAGAATGATCAGACAAATTCATACAACCCAATCCTTCAAATTCCTCACAACCATGTCCTTCTGCCAGTAAGAGAAAATCAATGGCTGCTCTGTTTTGAAGAGTAGCATGTCTAATACTGTCAACATCGGTCAACATATCACTGATTGCGGAGGATGTGGCATTAGCTTGTTTGCTCAGCCAACATCCAACTCGATCTAATTGTCTCAATGCCACAGCTGAAGCCAATTGGGGTAGAAATATACCTGCTGAAAGCCTTCTGGCGGCATTCCAAGGCATAAAATCACTCTGACAGTTCTCATCATAATGAGGAACAGCTCTTGTTTTCCTTTGTTTCTTTTTCATCACTGCTTTGGCAGTGGGGGCAATTATGGTAAGCATACCAATGCTACAAGGGCCACCTTCAAGGTGGGCTGGAATGCCTTGCCAACCTCTGTCTCCGCAAATGATCCAATACCCTTTTGGCAATTGCCGTGGATATTGGTCCGTCTCCAGAAACACATCCCAACTGTTTGAAACATTTGCTGCCCTGAGAAGTTTTTTCGAACAAATGTTCCAATTGAAGGAAGGACTGTTTCCATTGTCAATTCCACCTGGTTTACCATTGGATTCTTTTCTGACCAAAGGAAACTCTTTCACTGGCACACCAACCAAACAGGTTGAGAAAGGCTTTTCTGGTTCCGAATTAGACAGACATATAGTATCCGATCCGGCAGCCTTGGCTAAGGTCACCCAAACACTCGTTTTCGGTTGATCCACAGGCAAATCTGCACGACAAAAAGCAATTAAAATCAAGCAAAACAAGTATACCATTTGATTCTGCCCCATCTCTTTCAAGAACTAAGTTTTGGCAAAATTCTTTCTAAACAAAAACAATAACCTAAATTTTCAGCCAAAAATTAGCTTTGTTAAACAAACATTCAGCATTCAATTCGTATACTCATAAATAACATTGGCACAAAATCAGAGTTCATGGGTTCCACCGATGCACAAAGAACGTCAGGCACAAGAGGCGTCAGGCGAGACCCGGGATCCTTCCATTCGGTCCACGTCTGCGTACTCGCTTCCTCAGTTCTAGGCTCGACAACAGGTTCTGAAGTGCGATACGGTTTGACGTTTTTGGCAGGAACCCACTTAATTCTTCCAGCACCTGTGGAAATAGAAGCATACCCTTTGCCCCACGTTATTAATTGAAACGGGCCTTCCATCTGTCCAGAGTCAGGGTTTCTAATTAGAAGAGGAGGATGTTCTTTCAGTTTTGCCTGTGTGCTATTTGAAAAGTGTCTAAAGATTGGTGGATCTGGTTCTGTACTTGAACTATTTAGAAAATTAAAACCATACAAAGCCTTACTCAGTCTCATCTGTGGGGTGATTTCCGTTCCCCCTCTCTGTTGATCTAATATGCGTTTTAAGGTTTGATGTGTTCTTTCAATGATTGCTTGGCTTGTGGGAGAGTGGGGAATACCAAAAATGTGTCGAACACCCCATTCATTTAAAAATGTGGCCAATTTTTGAGATATGTATGCGGGACCATTGTCAGTTTTTACTTCTTGGGGTATACCCAATAAAGCAAAAGCTTGCAGGAAATGATGACAGGCATGGCTGCCAGTTTCACCTGTGTGAAGGGAAGCAAAAACTGCACCAGAGAACGTGTCTATGGAAACATGAATATTTTTAAATTTACCAAAAGAAGGCTATTTAGTAACACCTGTTTGCCACAACTGTAGGCTTTGTAAGCCTCGGGGGTTGATTGCTCCTGTAGAAACAGGAGGTTGTACCAATTGACAGTCAGGGCAAGTATGAATGATAGCTTTAGCTTGACTTTTAGTGATTTGGAACATTCGCATGAGTGCTTGTGCATTTTGGTGGAAAAAGGCATGACTCAATTTTGCTTGTTCAAAAATATTTGGCAATGTGTTAGAAATGACCATTGTCAGCTTGTCCGCTCTTGCATTTCCTTCCACTAAAAATCCAGGAAGTGAAGAATGGGCCCTAATGTGAGAAACAAAATATGGATTAGTTCTATATTGCAAAGTTATAAAAAGACATGAAAGCCAACGATGTAAAGTTTCATTACTAACATCCTTTAAAATGGAACCTTCTATTCTCCTGACTACATTAGCAACATAAGCAGAATCTGTGACCAAATTAAAAGGCTGAGGAAACAGCTGAAAAGCTCAAACTACTGCAGCAAGCTCAACAATTTGAGGGGATCCCTCTACTGTTTGAATATCAGATTCCCAAACATCAGTCTTTTGATTAAACCAAGTCACAACGGACTTGTGGCTTTTACCAGAGCCATCAGTGAAGAGAGTCACAGCATGTAAAGGTTCTTCACTTAATTTAGGTTTTTCTCTGAAACTCAATTTTGCTTGCAGTAGTTTGTGAGCTGGATAGTGTATGGAACAAACACCTGGAAAACCTAAGAATGCATATTGTAAATCATCAGAATTTTGCATTGCCCAATTGAAATAATCATTTTTCAATGGCAAATAGATAACTGAACATTCTTGACCTGCCAAAGTTAACAATCTGGTTCTAGCCTTAATTATAATGTATGCAATCATTTCTAAAACTGAGCAAATGGTCTTTGAAAACCTGTAGGGAGGAAAAACCCATTCCATTATTAACAAAGGATCTTGTTCTGTGGCATCCCACTGGAAAATGAGACCACAAAGCTGCATCTTCTCTCCTAAGATTGCAAGAAAGAAAGGATTTTCAGGAACGCAGCGATGAGCTTGTCTTTTTTGAAGAGCTTCTGTGACTTTGTCGAGAGCAGCACGAGCTTCAGGGGTTAAAGTTCTTGGCGAAGTGATGTCGCAACTTCCTCTCAGCAAATGGAAGAGCGGACTCAGTTCATCATTGGTGATTCCCAACATCGGTCTGACCCAGTTGATTTCTCCTAGAAGTTGTTGTAACTCTTGTAGGTTGTTGACTCTGGTTCGGATCTGAATTTTCTGTGGTCTTCTTGTCGTCTTCCATCGTCTTCCATCATCTTCCATCCCAGGTACTTCTAAGGTGAAACTTGTTGAATTTTCGTTGCAGAGATTTCAAGTCCAGCTTTTTGAATTTCAGCAACAACACAGTCGCGAGTTTCTTCCATCTCTTCCTTTCAAAGGACTCCACCCTTAAAGCCAATTTTTCTTTCTCTGTATCTATAGATTGACAAAGACCAGAACAACCATGTTTTTGCTTAACTGAAAAAGAGTTCCCCGGAACCACAATTTCCCGAGTGGAAGCAGCCACCTCAGCCTCCACCCCAGGCCCAACAGAATCCAATTCAGGCTTCAGTGTCCCTGCACAAACAATTTTAGGAAGTACAGTCACTTTTTCATTTCCATCTTTTACACACTTTGTTCCATCCCCCTTACAAGAGTCACATATTTTTACATTAACAGAACAACGCAAAGAAAAGTCCAAAAGAGTCTCATTTTTTCCCAGAGAGAGAGAAGAAAGATTTTGTTCAACAGAGTTCAAAGCAATACTTTCAGCATTTGCAACAACACTTGTAACATTCTCCGATACTCACACAGTCTCCGGTTTACTGGAATTTAATGAGACAGAACCAGAAGCTTTGTTTTCTGAGTCCAAGTTGATCTTATTATTATCAGTTTGTTTAAAACAGTGCTCCAACAGCGCTCTACAAACCGGCCTAAGTTCTCTTAAGCTTTCATCTTTTTTGAGAGAGACTAGATTATAGATTCTCCAGTTTATCTGATCCCAAAAATGAAAAGTAAAAGCAGACTGCAGATTTAAATCTTGCGTATTCGCTTTAACCCAGATAAGTAAGTTTTTAAGCTCAGTTTTTGAAATTTCAGAGTGACCTTTTTCTTGTAACATTGTCTCTAATTGATGAAAAACATCCCATTCAACTTTTGATAAATTCGTTCCCATTTTTGTGTTCTTTTAATAATTTTCTTTTTCGCTATTTTGCCTCCCAACGTCACCCAAGCGCTCTCCCGAGATAAGTTACTTACAATTTTCTTGGCTTCGGCGGGAGAGATGATACAGTGTGCTCCTTGTTAACACTTGGGTCTCCGCAGCTGGTACTTCCACGATTTTTCTTTGTTTTTCTTCTATTCTACGTTCTCACACGAGGCACCAATATGCGGGGGACGGGACAGGTATAAGTCCAATAGTGTCAGGAACCCACGCCTTAAAAAAGGAACCCACTAGGCCGCGGCAAAATATCCAAATATGGATAACATGGTAACCAGACTAGTGAAGAGATTTTTGCTTTTATTTCCAGCACATCAGTCTCAAAATACAAAATGGAGACATGACAGCTCACTGATCCACACCAAAAAATGTCTCCTTCAACAGGGCTCATACAGCAATACATAAAATCATCTCAGACTAGAATTCAGCCAATCAGACACAGAAAACACATCTTGACAAGCATTCTATCCAATCTTATAAAACATAGGTAATCGTAGCTAAAACAAAGACTAGTTGATAAGAGACAAAGAACAGAGTTCTATTCATGCTAACCTTCTAAAGATATACATTAAATAACCTTGTTGCCATCCTAAAGCCAATTCTACAGAAGCCTATTGTTATTTGTCACGTCTACTGCTTGGGAAACTTTTCTGCTTGCATGGAAAACTTTTTCTGCTTGCATGGGAAACTTTTCTGCAATGCTAACAAAACTCCAGTCCAAGGCCTACATACTTCTTTGTAACCATTTCTTAAAAATCCTCTAACCTTATGGATTCCAACATTTCCCCCTCTCTGTTTGACCCAGAAGCTTTCATTTTCTTGTCGCTTGCTATTTGCGTTTCATAGCTCTATTGCAAAATTTCTGCTTATTATCTGCTGAAGACCTATTTTCACTAAACTGAAGCATTGCTATATTACGGCACAGCAACTTAATGCTGTGAAGACCCAATCCCTGAAAGAGAGATATGAATCACGTTTGGCAACAGTCACAAGGCATCGTTCAAAAAACTCTGGTCGATTCCAAGGCCTTAATTCAAAACCTTCGCTCATGTCAATACCCTCATCTACTGCTTTCGTGAGATTTCGTACACTCTCTGTGCTTCTACTTCCTAATTCTCCTGCTTGAATGACAAAAACTTCTCGGACTGTTTTGTTCATCATTCACCGAAGACAACAGAGTATACAAGGTGCCACTATCAATATCAGTATTAGAACACCTAATATGTAAAGACCTATCTTGCAAAGTTGCCTTAGCCAAGGTGCAAAACTCCAATTTGGAAACAAATCATCCAACCAGGAACCTCCATCTTCTTTAATTTGGGCTGTCAGATCCTTTAATTTTTGAATGCTTTTGTGAATGGATTCAGAATGATCAGACAAATTCATACAACCCAATCCTTCAAATTCCTCACAACCATGTCCTTCTGCCAGTAAGAGAAAATCAATGGCTGCTCTGTTTTGAAGAGTAGCATGTCTAATACTGTCAACATCGGTCAACATATCACTGATTGCGGAGGATGTGGCATTAGCTTGTTTGCTCAGCCAACATCCAACTCGATCTAATTGTCTCAATGCCACAGCTGAAGCCAATTGGGGTAGAAATATACCTGCTGAAAGCCTTCTGGCGGCATTCCAAGGCATAAAATCACTCTGACAGTTCTCATCATAATGAGGAACAGCTCTTGTTTTCCTTTGTTTCTTTTTCATCACTGCTTTGGCAGTGGGGGCAATTATGGTAAGCATACCAATGCTACAAGGGCCACCTTCAAGGTGGGCTGGAATGCCTTGCCAACCTCTGTCTCCGCAAATGATCCAATACCCTTTTGGCAATTGCCGTGGATATTGGTCCGTCTCCAGAAACACATCCCAACTGTTTGAAACATTTGCTGCCCTGAGAAGTTTTTTCGAACAAATGTTCCAATTGAAGGAAGGACTGTTTCCATTGTCAATTCCACCTGGTTTACCATTGGATTCTTTTCTGACCAAAGGAAACTCTTTCACTGGCACACCAACCAAACAGGTTGAGAAAGGCTTTTCTGGTTCCGAATTAGACAGACATATAGTATCCGATCCGGCAGCCTTGGCTAAGGTCACCCAAACACTCGTTTTCGGTTGATCCACATGCAAATCTGCACGACAAAAAACAATTAAAATCAAGCAAAACAAGTATACCATTTGATTCTGCCCCATCTCTTTCAAGAACTAAGTTTTGGCAGAATTCTTTCTAAACAAAAACAATAACCTAAATTTTCAGCCAAAAATTAGCTTTGTTAAACAAACATTCAGCATTCAATTCGTATACTCATAAATAACATTGGCACAAAATCAGAGTTCATGGGTTCCACCGATGCACAAAGAACGTCAGGCACAAGAGGCGTCAGGCGAGACCCGGGATCCTTCCATTCGGTCCACGTCTGCGTACTCGCTTCCTCAGTTCTAGGCTCGACAACAGGTTCTGAAGTGCGATACGGTTTGACGTTTTTGGCAGGAACCCACTTAATTCTTCCAGCACCTGTGGAAATAGAAGCATACCCTTTGCCCCACGTTATTAATTGAAACGGGCCTTCCATCTGTCCAGAGTCAGGGTTTCTAATTAGAAGAGGAGGATGTTCTTTCAGTTTTGCCTGTGTGCTATTTGAAAAGTGTCTAAAGATTGGTGGATCTGGTTCTGTACTTGAACTATTTAGAAAATTAAAACCATACAAAGCCTTACTCAGTCTCATCTGTGGGGTGATTTCCGTTCCCCCTCTCTGTTGATCTAATATGCGTTTTAAGGTTTGATGTGTTCTTTCAATGATTGCTTGGCTTGTGGGAGAGTGGGGAATACCAAAAATGTGTCGAACACCCCATTCATTTAAAAATGTGGCCAATTTTTGAGATATGTATGCGGGACCATTGTCAGTTTTTACTTCTTGGGGTATACCCAATGAAGCAAAAGCTTGCAGGAAATGATGACAGGCATGGCTGCCAGTTTCACCTGTGTGAAGGGAAGCAAAAACTGCACCAGAGAACGTGTCTATGGAAACATGAATATTTTTAAATTTACCAAAAGAAGGCTATTTAGTAACACCTGTTTGCCGCAACTGTAGGCTTTGTAAGCCTCGGGGGTTGATTGCTCCTGTAGAAACAGGAGGTTGTACCAATTGACAGTCAGGGCAAGTATGAATGATAGCTTTAGCTTGACTTTTAGTGATTTGGAACATTCGCATGAGTGCTTGTGCATTTTGGTGGAAAAAGGCATGACTCAATTTTGCTTGTTCAAAAATATTTGGCAATGTGTTAGAAATGACCATTGTCAGCTTGTCCGCTCTTGCATTTCCTTCCACTAAAAATCCAGGAAGTGAAGAATGCGCCCTAATGTGAGAAACAAAATATGGATTAGTTCTATATTGCAAAGTTATAAAAAGACATGAAAGCCAACGATGTAAAGTTTCATTACTAACATCCTTTAAAATGGAACCTTCTATTCTCTCCTGACTACATTAGCAACATAAGCAGAATCTGTGACCAAATTAAAAGGCTGAGGAAACAGCTGAAAAGCTCAAACTACTGCAGCAAGCTCAACAATTTGAAGGGATCCCTCTAGTGTTTGAATATCAGATTCCCAAACATCAGTCTTTTGATTAAACCAAGTCACAACGGACTTGTGGCTTTTACCAGAGCCATCAGTGAAGAGAGTCACAGCATGTAAAGGTTCTTCACTTAATTTAGGTTTTTCTCTGAAACTCAATTTTGCTTGCAGTAGTTTGTGAGCTGGATAGTGTATGGAACAAACACCTGGAAAACCTAAGAATGCATATTGTAAATCATCAGAATTTTGCATTGCCCAATTGAAATAATCATTTTTCAATGGCAAATAGATAACTGAACATTCTTGACCTGCCAAAGTTAACAATCTGGTTCTAGCCTTAATTATAATGTATGCAATCATTTCTAAAACTGAGCAAATGGTCTTTGAAAACCTGTAGGGAGGAAAAACCCATTCCATTATTAACAAAGGATCTTGTTCTGTGGCATCCCACTGGAAAATGAGACCACAAAGCTGCATCTTCTCTCCTAAGATTGCAAGAAAGAAAGGATTTTCAGGAACGCAGCGATGAGCTTGTCTTTTTTGAAGAGCTTCTGTGACTTTGTCGAGAGCAGCACGAGCTTCAGGGGTTAAAGTTCTTGGCGAAGTGATGTCGCAACTTCCTCTCAGCAAATGGAAGAGCGGACTCAGTTCATCATTGGTGATTCCCAGCATCGGTCTGACCCAGTTGATTTCTCCTAGAAGTTGTTGTAACTCTTGTAGGTTGTTGACTCTGGTTCGGATCTGAATTTTCTGTGGTCTTCTTGTCGTCTTCCATCGTCTTCCATCATCTTCCATCCCAGGTACTTCTAAGGTGAAACTTGTTGAATTTTCGTTGCAGAGATTTCAAGTCCAGCTTTTTGAATTTCAGCAACAACACAGTCGCGAGTTTCTTCCATCTCTTCCTTTCAAAGGACTCCACCCTTAAAGCCAATTTTTCTTTCTCTGTATCTATAGATTGACAAACACCAGAACAACCATGTTTTTGCTTAAGTGAAAAAGAGTTCCCCGGAACCACAATTTCCCGAGTGGAAGCAGCCACCTCAGCCTCCACCCCAGGCCCAACAGAATCCAATTCAGGCTTCAGTGTCCCTGCACAAACAATTTTAGGAAGTACAGTCACTTTTTCATTTCCATCTTTTACACACTTTGTTCCATCCCCCTTACAAGAGTCACATATTTTTACATTAACAGAACAACGCAAAGAAAAGTCCAAAAGAGTCTCATTTTTTCCCAGAGAGAGAGAAGAAAGATTTTGTTCAACAGAGTTCAAAGCAATACTTTCAGCATTTGCAACAACACTTGTAACATTCTCCGATACTCACACAGTCTCCGGTTTACTGGAATTTAATGAGACAGAACCAGAAGCTTTGTTTTCTGAGTCCAAGTTGATCTTATTATTATCAGTTTGTTTAAAACAGTGCTCCAACAGCGCTCTACAAACCGGCATAAGTTCTCTTAAGCTTTCATCTTTTTTGAGAGAGACTAGTTTATAGATTCTCCAGTTTATCTGATCCCAAAAATGAAAAGTAAAAGCAGACTGCAGATTTAAATCTTGCGTATTTGCTTTAACCCAGATAAGTAAGTTTTTAAGCTCAGTTTTTGAAATTTCAGAGTGACCTTTTTCTTGTAACATTGTCTCTAATTGATGAAAAACATCCCATTCAACTTTTGATAAATTCGTTCCCATTTTTGTGTTCTTTTAATAATTGTCTTTTTCCCTATTTTGCCTCCCAACGTCACCCAAGCGCTCTCCCGAGATAAGTTACTTACAATTTTCTTGGCTTCGGCGGGAGAGATGATACAGTGTGCTCCTTGTTAACACTTGGGTCTCCGCAGCTGGTACTTCCACGATTTTTCTTTGTTTTTCTTCTATTCTACGTCCTCACACGAGGCACCAATATGCGGGGGACGGGACAGGTATAAGTCCAATAGTGTCACGAACCCACGCCTTAAAAAAGGAACCCACTAGGCCGCGGCAAAATATCCAAATATGGATAACATGGTAACCAGACTAGTGAAGAGATTTTTGCTTTTATTTCCAGCACATCAGTCTCAAAATACAAAATGGAGACATGACAGCTCACTGATCCACACCAAAAAATGTCTCCTTCAACAGGGCTCATACAGCAATACATAAAATCATCTCAGACTAGAATTCAGCCAATCAGACACAGAAAACACATCTTGACAAGCATTCTATCCAATCTTATAAAACATAGGTAATCGTAGCTAAAACAAAGACTAGTTGATAAGAGACAAAGAACAGAGTTCTATTCATGCTAACCTTCTAAAGATATACATTAAATAACCTTGTTGCCATCCTAAAGCCAATTCTACAGAAGCCTATTGTTATTTGTCACGTCTACTGCTTGGGAAACTTTTCTGCTTGCATGGAAAACTTTTTCTGCTTGCATGGGAAACTTTTCTGCAATGCTAACAAAACTCCAGTCTAAGGCCTACATACTTCTTTTTAACCATTTCTTAAAAATCCTCTAACCTTATGGATTCCAACATTTCCCCCTCTCTGTTTGACCCAGAAGCTTTCATTTTCTTGTCGCTTGCTATTTGCGTTTCATAGCTCTATTGCAAAATTTCTGCTTATTATCTGCTGAAGACCTATTTTCACTAAACTGAAGCATTGCTATATTACGGCACAGCAACTTAATGCTGTGAAGACCCAATCCCTGAAAGAGAGATATGAATCACGTTTGGCAACAGTCACAAGGCATCGTTCAAAAAACTCTGGTCGATTCCAAGGCCTTAATTCAAAACCTTCGCTCATGTCAATACCCTCATCTACTGTTTTCGTGAGATTTCGTACACTCTCTGTGCTTCTACTTCCTAATTCTCCTGCTTGAATGACAAAAACTTCTCGGGCTGTTTTGTTCATAATTCGCCGAAGACAACAGAGTATACAAGGTGCCACTATCAATATCAGTATTAGAACACCTAATATGTAAAGACCTATCTTGCAAAGTTGCCTTAGCCAAGGTGCAAAACTCCAATTTTGAAACAAATCATCCAACCAGGAACCTCCATCTTCTTTAATTTGGGCTGTCAGATCCTTTAATTTTTGAATGCTTTTGTGAATGGATTCAGAATGATCAGACAAATTCATACAACCCAATCCTTCAAATTCCTCACAACCATGTCCTTCTGCCAGTAAGAGAAAATCAATGGCTGCTCTGTTTTGAAGAGTAGCATGTCTAATACTGTCAACATCGGTCAACATATCACTGATTGCAGAGGATGTGGCATTAGCTTGTTTGCTCAGCCAACATCCAACTCGATCTAATTGTCTCAATGCCACAGCTGAAGCCAATTGGGGTAGAAATATACCTGCTGAAAGCCTTCTGGCGGCATTCCAAGGCATAAAATCACTCTGACAGTTCTCATCATAATGAGGAACAGCTCTTGTTTTCCTTTGTTTCTTTTTCATCACTGCTTTGGCAGTGGGGGCAATTATGGTAAGCATACCAATGCTACAAGGGCCACCTTCAAGGTGGGCTGGAATGCCTTGCCAACCTCTGTCTCCGCAAATGATCCAATACCCTTTTGGCAATTGCCGTGGATATTGGTCCGTCTCCAGAAACACATCCCAACTGTTTGAAACATTTGCTGCCCTGAGAAGTTTTTTCGAACAAATGTTCCAATTGAAGGAAGGACTGTTTCCATTGTCAATTCCACCTGGTTTACCATTGGATTCTTTTCTGACCAAAGGAAACTCTTTCACTGGCACACCAACCAAACAGGTTGAGAAAGGCTTTTCTGGTTCCGAATTAGACAGACATATAGTATCCGATCCGGCAGCCTTGGCTAAGGTCACCCAAACACTCGTTTTCGGTTGATCCACATGCAAATCTGCACGACAAAAAACAATTAAAATCAAGCAAAACAAGTATACCATTTGATTCTGCCCCATCTCTTTCAAGAACTAAGTTTTGGCAGAATTCTTTCTAAACAAAAACAATAACCTAAATTTTCAGCCAAAAATTAGCTTTGTTAAACAAACATTCAGCATTCAATTTGTATACTCATAAATAACATTGGCACAAAATCAGAGTTCATGGGTTCCACCGATGCACAAAGAACGTCAGGCACAAGAGGCGTCAGGCGAGACCCGGGATCCTTCCATTCGGTCCACGTCTGCGTACTCGCTTCCTCAGTTCTAGGCTCGACAACAGGTTCTGAAGTGCGATACGGTTTGACGTTTTTGGCAGGAACCCACTTAATTCTTCCAGCACCTGTGGAAATAGAAGCATACCCTTTGCCCCACGTTATTAATTGAAACGGGCCTTCCATCTGTCCAGAGTCAGGGTTTCTAATTAGAAGAGGAGGATGTTCTTTCAGTTTTGCCTGTGTGCTATTTGAAAAGTGTCTAAAGATTGGTGGATCTGGTTCTGTACTTGAACTATTTAGAAAATTAAAACCATACAAAGCCTTACTCAGTCTCATCTGTGGGGTGATTTCCGTTCCCCCTCTCTGTTGATCTAATATGCGTTTTAAGGTTTGATGTGTTCTTTCAATGATTGCTTGGCTTGTGGGAGAGTGGGGAATACCAAAAATGTGTCGAACACCCCATTCATTTAAAAATGTGGCCAATTTTTGAGATATGTATGCGGGACCATTGTCAGTTTTTACTTCTTGGGGTATACCCAATGAAGCAAAAGCTTGCAGGAAATGATAACAGGCATGGCTGCCAGTTTCACCTGTGTGAAGGGAAGCAAAAACTGCACCAGAGAACGTGTCTATGGAAACATGAATATTTTTAAATTTACCAAAAGAAGGCTATTTAGTAACACCTGTTTGCCACAACTGTAGGCTTTGTAAGCCTCGGGGGTTGATTGCTCCTGTAGAAACAGGAGGTTGTACCAATTGACAGTCAGGGCAAGTATGAATGATAGCTTTAGCTTGACTTTTAGTGATTTGGAACATTCGCATGAGTGCTTGTGCATTTTGGTGGAAAAAGGCATGACTCAATTTTGCTTGTTCAAAAATATTTGGCAATGTGTTAGAAATGACCATTGTCAGCTTGTCCGCTCTTGTATTTCCTTCCACTAAAAATCCAGGAAGTGAAGAATGCGCCCTAATGTGAGAAACAAAATATGGATTAGTTCTATATTGCAAAGTTATAAAAAGACATGAAAGCCAACGATGTACAGTTTCATTACTAACATCCTTTAAAATGGAACCTTCTATTCTCCTGACTACATTAGCAACATAAGCAGAATCTGTGACCAAATTAAAAGGCTGAGGAAACAGCTGAAAAGCTCAAACTACTGCAGCAAGCTCAACAATTTGAGGGGATCCCTCTACTGTTTGAATATCAGATTCCCAAACATCAGTCTTTTGATTAAACCAAGTCACAACGGACTTGTGGCTTTTACCAGAGCCATCAGTGAAGAGAGTCACAGCATGTAAAGGTTCTTCACTTAATTTAGGTTTTTCTCTGAAACTCAATTTTGCTTGCAGTAGTTTGTGAGCTGGATAGTGTATGGAACAAACACCTGGAAAACCTAAGAATGCATATTGTAAATCATCAGAATTTTGCATTGCCCAATTGAAATAATCATTTTTCAATGGCAAATAGATAACTGAACATTCTTGACCTGCCAAAGTTAACAATCTGGTTCTAGCCTTAATTATAATGTATGCAATCATTTCTAAAACTGAGCAAATGGTCTTTGAAAACCTGTAGGGAGGAAAAACCCATTCCATTATTAACAAAGGATCTTGTTCTGTGGCATCCCACTGGAAAATGAGACCACAAAGCTGCATCTTCTCTCCTAAGATTGCAAGAAAGAAAGGATTTTCAGGAACGCAGCGATGAGCTTGTCTTTTTTGAAGAGCTTCTGTGACTTTGTCGAGAGCAGCACGAGCTTCAGGGGTTAAAGTTCTTGGCGAAGTGATGTCGCAACTTCCTCTCAGCAAATGGAAGAGCGGACTCAGTTCATCATTGGTGATTCCCAGCATCGGTCTGACCCAGTTGATTTCTCCTAGAAGTTGTTGTAACTCTTGTAGGTTGTTGACTCTGGTTCGGATCTGAATTTTCTGTGGTCTTCTTGTCGTCTTCCATCGTCTTCCATCATCTTCCATCCCAGGTACTTCTAAGGTGAAACTTGTTGAATTTTCGTTGCAGAGATTTCAAGTCCAGCTTTTTGAATTTCAGCAACAACACAGTCGCGAGTTTCTTCCATCTCTTCCTTTCAAAGGACTCCACCCTTAAAGCCAATTTTTCTTTCTCTGTATCTATAGATTGACAAAGACCAGAACAACCATGTTTTTGCTTAACTGAAAAAGAGTTCCCCGGAACCACAATTTCCCGAGTGGAAGCAGCCACCTCAGCCTCCACCCCAGGCCCAACAGAATCCAATTCAGGCTTCAGTGTCCCTGCACAAACAATTTTAGGAAGTACAGTCACTTTTTCATTTCCATCTTTTACACACTTTGTTCCATCCCCCTTACAAGAGTCACATATTTTTACATTAACAGAACAACGCAAAGAAAAGTCCAAAAGAGTCTCATTTTTTCCCAGAGAGAGAGAAGAAAGATTTTGTTCAACAGAGTTCAAAGCAATACTTTCAGCATTTGCAACAACACTTGTAACATTCTCCGATACTCACACAGTCTCCGGTTTACTGGAATTTAATGAGACAGAACCAGAAGCTTTGTTTTCTGAGTCCAAGTTGATCTTATTATTATCCGTTTGTTTAAAACAGTGCTCCAACAGCGCTCTACAAACCGGCATAAGTTCTCTTAAGCTTTCATCTTTTTTGAGAGAGACTAGATTATAGATTCTCCAGTTTATCTGATCCCAAAAATGAAAAGTAAAAGCAGACTGCAGATTTAAATCTTGCGTATTCGCTTTAACCCAGATAAGTAAGGTTTTAAGCTCAGTTTTTGAAATTTCAGAGTGACCTTTTTCTTGTAACATTGTCTCTAATTGATGAAAAACATCCCATTCAACTTTTGATAAATTCGTTCCCATTTTTGTGTTCTTTTAATAATTTTCTTTTTCGCTATTTTGCCTCCCAACGTCACCCAAGCGCTCTCCCGAGATAAGTTACTTACAATTTTCTTGGCTTCGGCGGGAGAGATGATACAGTGTCCTCCTTGTTAACACTTGGGTCTCCGCAGCTGGTACTTCCACGATTTTTCTTTGTTTTTCTTCTATTCTACGTCCTCACACGAGGCACCAATATGCGGGGGACGGGACAGGTATAAGTCCAATAGTGTCAGGAACCCACGCCTTAAAAAAGGAACCCACTAGGCCGCGGCAAAATATCCAAATATGGATAACATGGTAACCAGACCAGTGAAGAGATTTTTGCTTTTATTTCCAGCACATCAGTCTCAAAATACAAAATGGAGACATGACAGCTCACTGATCCACACCAAAAAATGTCTCCTTCAACAGGGCTCATACAGCAATACATAAAATCATCTCAGACTAGAATTCAGCCAATCAGACACAGAAAACACATCTTGACAAGCATTCTATCCAATCTTATAAAACATAGGTAATCGTAGCTAAAACAAAGACTAGTTGATAAGAGACAAAGAACAGAGTTCTATTCATGCTAACCTTCTAAAGATATACATTAAATAACCTTGTTGCCATCCTAAAGCCAATTCTACAGAAGCCTATTGTTATTTGTCACGTCTACTGCTTGGGAAACTTTTCTGCTTGCATGGAAAACTTTTTCTGCTTGCATGGGAAACTTTTCTGCAATGCTAACAAAACTCCAGTCTAAGGCCTACATACTTCTTTGTAACCATTTCTTAAAAATCCTCTAACCTTATGGATTCCAACATTTCCCCCTCTCTGTTTGACCCAGAAGCTTTCATTTTCTTGTCGCTTGCTATTTGCGTTTCATAGCTCTATTGCAAAATTTCTGCTTATTATCTGCTGAAGACCTATTTTCACTAAACTGAAGCATTGCTATATTACGGCACAGCAACTTAATGCTGTGAAGACCCAATCCCTGAAAGAGAGATATGAATCACGTTTGGCAACAGTCACAAGGCATCGTTCAAAAAACTCTGGTCGATTCCAAGGCCTTAATTCAAAACCTTCGCTCATGTCAATACCCTCATCTACTGCTTTCGTGAGATTTCGTACACTCTCTGTGCTTCTACTTCCTAATTCTCCTGCTTGAATGACAAAAACTTCTCGGGCTGTTTTGTTCATCATTCGCCGAAGACAACAGAGTATACAAGGTGCCACTATCAATATCAGTATTAGAACACCTAATATGTAAAGACCTATCTTGCAAAGTTGCCTTAGCCAAGGTGCAAAACTCCAATTTGGAAACAAATCATCCAACCAGGAACCTCCATCTTCTTTAATTTGGGCTGTCAGATCCTTTAATTTTTGAATGCTTTTGTGAATGGATTCAGAATGATCAGACAAATTCATACAACCCAATCCTTCAAATTCCTCACAACCATGTCCTTCTGCCAGTAAGAGAAAATCAATGGCTGCTCTGTTTTGAAGAGTAGCATGTCTAATACTGTCAACATCGGTCAACATATCACTGATTGCGGAGGATGTGGCATTAGCTTGTTTGCTCAGCCAACATCCAACTCGATCTAATTGTCTCAATGCCACAGCTGAAGCCAATTGGGGTAGAAATATACCTGCTGAAAGCCTTCTGGCGGCATTCCAAGGCATAAAATCACTCTGACAGTTCTCATCATAATGAGGAACAGCTCTTGTTTTCCTTTGTTTCTTTTTCATCACTGCTTTGGCAGTGGGGGCAATTATGGTAAGCATACCAATGCTACAAGGGCCACCTTCAAGGTGGGCTGGAATGCCTTGCCAACCTCTGTCTCCGCAAATGATCCAATACCCTTTTGGCAATTGCCGTGGATATTGGTCCGTCTCCAGAAACACATCCCAACTGTTTGAAACATTTGCTGCCCTGAGAAGGTTTTTCGAACAAATGTTCCAATTGAAGGAAGGACTGTTTCCATTGTCAATTCCACCTGGTTTACCATTGGATTCTTTTCTGACCAAAGGAAACTCTTTCACTGGCACACCAACCAAACAGGTTGAGAAAGGCTTTTCTGGTTCCGAATTAGACAGACATATAGTATCCGATCCGGCAGCCTTGGCTAAGGTCACCCAAACACTCGTTTTCGGTTGATCCACAGGCAAATCTGCACGACAAAAAACAATTAAAATCAAGCAAAACAAGTATACCATTTGATTCTGCCCCATCTCTTTCAAGAACTAAGTTTTGGCAGAATTCTTTCTAAACAAAAACAATAACCTAAATTTTCAGCCAAAAATTAGCTTTGTTAAACAAACATTCAGCATTCAATTCGTATACTCATAAATAACATTGGCACAAAATCAGAGTTCATGGGTTCCACCGATGCACAAAGAACGTCAGGCACAAGAGGCGTCAGGCGAGACCCGGGATGCTTCCATTCGGTCCACGTCTGCGTACTCGCTTCCTCAGTTCTAGGCTCGACAACAGGTTCTGAAGTGCGATACGGTTTGACGTTTTTGGCAGGAACCCACTTAATTCTTCCAGCACCTGTGGAAATAGAAGCATACCCTTTGCCCCACGTTATTAATTGAAACGGGCCTTCCATCTGTCCAGAGTCAGGGTTTCTAATTAGAAGAGGAGGATGTTCTTTCAGTTTTGCCTGTGTGCTATTTGAAAAGTGTCTAAAGATTGGTGGATCTGGTTCTGTACTTGAACTATTTAGAAAATTAAAACCATACAAAGCCTTACTCAGTCTCATCTGTGGGGTGATTTCCGTTCCCCCTCTCTGTTGATCTAATATGCGTTTTAAGGTTTGATGTGTTCTTTCAATGATTGCTTGGCTTGTGGGAGAGTGGGGAATACCAAAAATGTGTCGAACACCCCATTCATTTAAAAATGTGGCCAATTTTTGAGATATGTATGCGGGACCATTGTCAGTTTTTACTTCTTGGGGTATACCCAATGAAGCAAAAGCTTGCAGGAAATGATAACAGGCATGGCTGCCAGTTTCACCTGTGTGAAGGGAAGCAAAAACTGCACCAGAGAACGTGTCTATGGAAACATGAATATTTTTAAATTTACCAAAAGAAGGCTATTTAGTAACACCTGTTTGCCACAACTGTAGGCTTTGTAAGCCTCGGGGGTTGATTGCTCCTGTAGAAACAGGAGGTTGTACCAATTGACAGTCAGGGCAAGTATGAATGATAGCTTTAGCTTGACTTTTAGTGATTTGGAACATTCGCATGAGTGCTTGTGCATTTTGGTGGAAAAAGGCATGACTCAATTTTGCTTGTTCAAAAATATTTGGCAATGTGTTAGAAATGACCATTGTCAGCTTGTCCGCTCTTGCATTTCCTTCCACTAAAAATCCAGGAAGTGAAGAATGCGCCCTAATGTGAGAAACAAAATATGGATTAGTTCTATATTGCAAAGTTATAAAAAGACATGAAAGCCAACGATGTACAGTTTCATTACTAACATCCTTTAAAATGGAACCTTCTATTCTCCTGACTACATTAGCAACATAAGCAGAATCTGTGACCAAATTAAAAGGCTGAGGAAACAGCTGAAAAGCTCAAACTACTGCAGCAAGCTCAACAATTTGAGGGGATCCCTCTACTGTTTGAATATCAGATTCCCAAACATCAGTCTTTTGATTAAACCAAGTCACAACGGACTTGTGGCTTTTACCAGAGCCATCAGTGAAGAGAGTCACAGCATGTAAAGGTTCTTCACTTAATTTAGGTTTTTCTCTGAAACTCAATTTTGCTTGCAGTAGTTTGTGAGCTGGATAGTGTATGGAACAAACACCTGGAAAACCTAAGAATGCATATTGTAAATCATCAGAATTTTGCATTGCCCAATTGAAATAATCATTTTTCAATGGCAAATAGATAACTGAACATTCTTGACCTGCCAAAGTTAACAATCTGGTTCTAGCCTTAATTATAATGTATGCAATCATTTCTAAAACTGAGCAAATGGTCTTTGAAAACCTGTAGGGAGGAAAAACCCATTCCATTATTAACAAAGGATCTTGTTCTGTGGCATCCCACTGGAAAATGAGACCACAAAGCTGCATCTTCTCTCCTAAGATTGCAAGAAAGAAAGGATTTTCAGGAACGCAGCGATGAGCTTGTCTTTTTTGAAGAGCTTCTGTGACTTTGTCGAGAGCAGCACGAGCTTCAGGGGTTAAAGTTCTTGGCGAAGTGATGTCGCAACTTCCTCTCAGCAAATGGAAGAGCGGACTCAGTTCATCATTGGTGATTCCCAACATCGGTCTGACCCAGTTGATTTCTCCTAGAAGTTGTTGTAACTCTTGTAGGTTGTTGACTCTGGTTCGGATCTGAATTTTCTGTGGTATTATTGTCGTCTTCCATCGTCTTCCATCATCTTCCATCCCAGGTACTTCTAAGGTGAAACTTGTTGAATTTTCGTTGCAGAGATTTCAAGTCCAGCTTTTTGAATTTCAGCAACAACACAGTCGTGAGTTTCTTCCATCTCTTCCTTTCAAAGGACTCCACCCTTAAAGCCAATTTTTCTTTCTCTGTATCTATAGATTGACAAACACCAGAACAACCATGTTTTTGCTTAAGTGAAAAAGAGTTCCCCGGAACCACAATTTCCCGAGTGGAAGCAGCCACCTCAGCCTCCACCCCAGGCCCAACAGAATCCAATTCAGGTTTCAGTGTCCCTGCACAAACAATTTTAGGAAGTACAGTCACTTTTTCATTTCCATCTTTTACACACTTTGTTCCATCCCCCTTACAAGAGTCACATATTTTTACATTAATAGAACAACGCGAAGAAAAGTCCAAAAGAGTCTCATTTTTTCCCAGAGAGAGAGAAGAAAGATTTTGTTCAACAGAGTTCAAAGCAATACTTTCAGCATTTGCAACACTTGTAACATTCTCCGATACTCACACAGTCTCCGGTTTACTGGAATTTAATGAGACAGAACCAGAAGCTTTGTTTTCTGAGTCCAAGTTGATCTTATTATTATCAGTTTGTTTAAAACAGTGCTCCAACAGCGCTCTACAAACCGGCATAAGTTCTCTTAAGCTTTCATCTTTTTTGAGAGAGACTAGTTTATAGATTTTCCAGTTTATCTGATCCCAAAAATGAAAAGTAAAAGCAGACTGCAGATTTAAATCTTGCGTATTCGCTTTAACCCAGATAAGTAAGTTTTTAAGCTCAGTTTTTGAAATTTCAGAGTGACCTTTTTCTTGTAACATTGTCTCTAATTGATGAAAAACATCCCATTCAACTTTTGATAAATTCGTTCCCATTTTTGTGTTCTTTTAATAATTGTCTTTTTCCCTATTTTGCCTCCCAACGTCACCCAAGCGCTCTCCCGAGATAAGTTACTTACAATTTTCTTGGCTTCGGCGGGAGAGATGATACAGTGTGCTCCTTGTTAACACTTGGGTCTCCGCAGCTGGTACTTCCACGATTTTTCTTTGTTTTTCTTCTATTCTACGTCCTCACACGAGGCACCAATATGCGGGGGACGGGACAGGTATAAGTCCAATAGTGTCACGAACCCACGCCTTAAAAAAGGAACCCACTAGGCCGCGGCAAAATATCCAAATATGGATAACATGGTAACCAGACCAGTGAAGAGATTTTTGCTTTTATTTCCAGCACATCAGTCTCAAAATACAAAATGGAGACATGACAGCTCACTGATCCACACCAAAAAATGTCTCCTTCAACAGGGCTCATACAGCAATACATAAAATCATCTCAGACTAGAATTCAGCCAATCAGACACAGAAAACACATCTTGACAAGCATTCTATCCAATCTTATAAAACATAGGTAATCGTAGCTAAAACAAAGACTAGTTGATAAGAGACAAAGAACAGAGTTCTATTCATGCTAACCTTCTAAAGATATACATTAAATAACCTTGTTGCCATCCTAAAGCCAGTTCTACAGAAGCCTATTGTTATTTGTCACGTCTACTGCTTGGGAAACTTTTCTGCTTGCATGGAAAACTTTTTCTGCTTGCATGGGAAACTTTTCTGCAATGCTAACAAAACTCCAGTCTAAGGCCTACATACTTCTTTGTAACCATTTCTTAAAAATCCTCTAACCTTATGGATTCCAACATTTCCCCCTCTCTGTTTGACCCAGAAGCTTTCATTTTCTTGTCGCTTGCTATTTGCGTTTCATAGCTCTATTGCAAAATTTCTGCTTATTATCTGCTGAAGACCTATTTTCACTAAACTGAAGCATTGCTATATTACGGCACAGCAACTTAATGCTGTGAAGACCCAATCCCTGAAAGAGAGATATGAATCACGTTTGGCAACAGTCACAAGGCATCGTTCAAAAAACTCTGGTCGATTCCAAGGCCTTAATTCAAAACCTTCGTTCATGTCAATACCCTCATCTACTGCTTTCGTGAGATTTCGTACACTCTCTGTGCTTCTACTTCCTAATTCTCCTGCTTGAATGACAAAAACTTCTCGGGCTGTTTTGTTCATCATTCGCCGAAGACAACAGAGTATACAAGGTGCCACTATCAATATCAGTATTAGAACACCTAATATGTAAAGACCTATCTTGCAAAGTTGCCTTAGCCAAGGTGCAAAACTCCAATTTTGAAACAAATCATCCAACCAGGAACCTCCATCTTCTTTAATTTGGGCTGTCTGATCCTTTAAATTTGAATGCTTTTGTGAATGGATTCAGAATGATCAGACAAATTCATACAACACAATCCTTCAAATTCCTCACAACCATGTCCTTGTGCCAGTAAAAGAAAATCAATGGCTGCTCTGTTTTGAAGAGTAGCATGTCTAATACTATCAACATCGGTCAACCTATCACTGATTGCGGAGGATGTGGCATTAGCTTGTTTGCTCAGCCAACATCCAACTCGATCTAATTGTCTCAATGCCACAGCTGAAGCCAATTGGGGTAGAAATATACCTGCTGAAAGCCTTCTGGCAGCATTCCAAGGCATAAAATCACTCTGACAGTTCTCATCATAATGAGGAACAGCTCTTGTTTTCCTTTGTTTCTTTTTCATCACTGCTTTGGCAGTGGGGGCAATTATGGTAAGCATACCAATGCTACAAGGGCCACCTTCAAGGTGGGCTGGAATGCCTTGCCAACCTCTGTCTCCGCAAATGATCCAATACCCTTCTGGCAATTGCCGTGGATATTGGTCCGTCTCCAGAAACACATCCCAACTGTTTGAAACATTTGCTGCCCTGAGAAGTTTTTTCGAACAAATGTTCCAATTGAAGGAAGGACTGTTTCCATTGTCAATTCCACCTGGTTTACCATTGGATTCTTTTCTGACCAAAGGAAACTCTTTCACTGGCACACCAACCAAACAGGTTGAGAAAGGCTTTTCTGGTTCCGAATTAGACAGGCATATAGTATCCGAGCCGGCAGCCTTGGCTAAGGTCACCCAAACACTCGTTTTCGGTTGATCCACAGGCAAATCTGCACGACAAAAAACAATTAACATCAAGCAAAACAAGTATACCATTTGATTCTTCCCCATCTCTTTCAAGAACTAAGTTTTGGCAGAATTCTTTCTAAACAAAAACAATAACCTAAATTTTCAGCCAAAAATTAGCTTTGTTAAACAAACATTCAGCATTCAATTCGTATACTCATAAATAACATTGGCACAAAATCAGAGTTCATGGGTTCCACCGATGCACAAAGAACGTCAGGCACAAGAGGCGTCAGGCGAGACCCGGGATGCTTCCATTCGGTCCACGTCTGCGTACTCGCTTCCTCAGTTCTAGGCTCGACAACAGGTTCTGAAGTGCGATACGGTTTGACGTTTTTGGCAGGAACCCACTTAATTCTTCCAGCACCTGTGGAAATAGAAGCATACCCTTTGCCCCACGTTATTAATTGAAACGGGCCTTCCATCTGTCCAGAGTCAGGGTTTCTAATTAGAAGAGGAGGATGTTCTTTCAGTTTTGCCTGTGTGCTATTTGAAAAGTGTCTAAAGATTGGTGGATCTGGTTCTGTACTTGAACTATTTAGAAAATTAAAACCATACAAAGCCTTACTCAGTCTCATCTGTGGGGTGATTTCCGTTCCCCCTCTCTGTTGATCTAATATGCGTTTTAAGGTTTGATGTGTTCTTTCAATGATTGCTTGGCTTGTGGGAGAGTGGGGAATACCAAAAATGTGTCGAACACCCCATTCATTTAAAAATGTGGCCAATTTTTGAGATATGTATGCGGGACCATTGTCAGTTTTTACTTCTTGGGGTATACCCAATGAAGCAAAAGCTTGCAGGAAATGATAACAGGCATGGCTGCCAGTTTCACCTGTGTGAAGGGAAGCAAAAACTGCACCAGAGAACGTGTCTATGGAAACATGAATATTTTTAAATTTACCAAAAGAAGGCTATTTAGTAACACCTGTTTGCCACAACTGTAGGCTTTGTAAGCCTCGGGGGTTGATTGCTCCTGTAGAAACAGGAGGTTGTACCAATTGACAGTCAGGGCAAGTATGAATGATAGCTTTAGCTTGACTTTTAGTGATTTGGAACATTCGCATGAGTGCTTGTGCATTTTGGTGGAAAAAGGCATGACTCAATTTTGCTTGTTCAAAAATATTTGGCAATGTGTTAGAAATGACCATTGTCAGCTTGTCCGCTCTTGCATTTCCTTCCACTAAAAATCCAGGAAGTGAAGAATGCGCCCTAATGTGAGAAACAAAATATGGATTAGTTCTATATTGCAAAGTTATAAAAAGACATGAAAGCCAACGATGTACAGTTTCATTACTAACATCCTTTAAAATGGAACCTTCTATTCTCCTGACTACATTAGCAACATAAGCAGAATCTGTGACCAAATTAAAAGGCTGAGGAAACAGCTGAAAAGCTCAAACTACTGCAGCAAGCTCAACAATTTGAGGGGATCCCTCTACTGTTTGAATATCAGATTCCCAAACATCAGTCTTTTGATTAAACCAAGTCACAACGGACTTGTGGCTTTTACCAGAGCCATCAGTGAAGAGAGTCACAGCATGTAAAGGTTCTTCACTTAATTTAGGTTTTTCTCTGAAACTCAATTTTGCTTGCAGTAGTTTGTGAGCTGGATAGTGTATGGAACAAACACCTGGAAAACCTAAGAATGCATATTGTAAATCATCAGAATTTTGCATTGCCCAATTGAAATAATCATTTTTCAATGGCAAATAGATAACTGAACATTCTTGACCTGCCAAAGTTAACAATCTGGTTCTAGCCTTAATTATAATGTATGCAATCATTTCTAAAACTGAGCAAATGGTCTTTGAAAACCTGTAGGGAGGAAAAACCCATTCCATTATTAACAAAGGATCTTGTTCTGTGGCATCCCACTGGAAAATGAGACCACAAAGCTGCATCTTCTCTCCTAAGATTGCAAGAAAGAAAGGATTTTCAGGAACGCAGCGATGAGCTTGTCTTTTTTGAAGAGCTTCTGTGACTTTGTCGAGAGCAGCACGAGCTTCAGGGGTTAAAGTTCTTGGCGAAGTGATGTCGCAACTTCCTCTCAGCAAATGGAAGAGCGGACTCAGTTCATCATTGGTGATTCCCAACATCGGTCTGACCCAGTTGATTTCTCCTAGAAGTTGTTGTAACTCTTGTAGGTTGTTGACTCTGGTTCGGATCTGAATTTTCTGTGGTATTATTGTCGTCTTCCATCGTCTTCCATCATCTTCCATCCCAGGTACTTCTAAGGTGAAACTTGTTGAATTTTCGTTGCAGAGATTTCAAGTCCAGCTTTTTGAATTTCAGCAACAACACAGTCGCGAGTTTCTTCCATCTCTTCCTTTCAAAGGACTCCACCCTTAAAGCCAATTTTTCTTTCTCTGTATCTATAGATTGACAAACACCAGAACAACCATGTTTTTGCTTAAGTGAAAAAGAGTTCCCCGGAACCACAATTTCCCGAGTGGAAGCAGCCACCTCAGCCTCCACCCCAGGCCCAACAGAATCCAATTCAGGTTTCAGTGTCCCTGCACAAACAATTTTAGGAAGTACAGTAACTTTTTCATTTCCATCTTTTACACACTTTGTTCCATCCCCCTTACAAGAGTCACATATTTTTACATTAATAGAACAACGCGAAGAAAAGTCCAAAAGAGTCTCATTTTTTCCCAGAGAGAGAGAAGAAAGATTTTGTTCAACAGAGTTCAAAGCAATACTTTCAGCATTTGCAACAACACTTGTAACATTCTCCGATACTCACACAGTCTCCGGTTTACTGGAATTTAATGAGACAGAACCAGAAGCTTTGTTTTCTGAGTCCAAGTTGATCTTATTATTATCAGTTTGTTTAAAACAGTGCTCCAACAGCGCTCTACAAACCGGCATAAGTTCTCTTAAGCTTTCATCTTTTTTGAGAGAGACTAGTTTATAGATTTTCCAGTTTATCTGATCCCAAAAATGAAAAGTAAAAGCAGACTGCAGATTTAAATCTTGCGTATTCGCTTTAACCCAGATAAGTAAGTTTTTAAGCTCAGTTTTTGAAATTTCAGAGTGACCTTTTTCTTGTAACATTGTCTCTAATTGATGAAAAACATCCCATTCAACTTTTGATAAATTCGTTCCCAGTTTTGTGTTCTTTTAATAATTTTCTTTTTCGCTATTTTGCCTCCCAACGTCACCCAAGCGCTCTCCCGAGATAAGTTACTTACAATTTTCTTGGCTTCGGCGGGAGAGATGATACAGTGTCCTCCTTGTTAACACTTGGGTCTCCGCAGCTGGTACTTCCACGATTTTTCTTTGTTTTTCTTCTATTCTACGTCCTCACACGAGGCACCAATATGCGGGGGACGGGACAGGTATAAGTCCAATAGTGTCAGGAACCCACGCCTTAAAAAAGGAACCCACTAGGCCGCGGCAAAATATCCAAATATGGATAACATGGTAACCAGACCAGTGAAGAGATTTTTGCTTTTATTTCCAGCACATCAGTCTCAAAATACAAAATGGAGACATGACAGCTCACTGATCCACACCAAAAAATGTCTCCTTCAACAGGGCTCATACAGCAATACATAAAATCATCTCAGACTAGAATTCAGCCAATCAGACACAGAAAACACATCTTGACAAGCATTCTATCCAATCTTATAAAACATAGGTAATCGTAGCTAAAACAAAGACTAGTTGATAAGAGACAAAGAACAGAGTTCTATTCATGCTAACCTTCTAAAGATATACATTAAATAACCTTGTTGCCATCCTAAAGCCAGTTCTACAGAAGCCTATTGTTATTTGTCACGTCTACTGCTTGGGAAACTTTTCTGCTTGCATGGAAAACTTTTTCTGCTTGCATGGGAAACTTTTCTGCAATGCTAACAAAACTCCAGTCTAAGGCCTACATACTTCTTTGTAACCATTTCTTAAAAATCCTCTAACCTTATGGATTCCAACATTTCCCCCTCTCTGTTTGACCCAGAAGCTTTCATTTTCTTGTCGCTTGCTATTTGCGTTTCATAGCTCTATTGCAAAATTTCTGCTTATTATCTGCTGAAGACCTATTTTCACTAAACTGAAGCATTGCTATATTACGGCACAGCAACTTAATGCTGTGAAGACCCAATCCCTGAAAGAGAGATATGAATCACGTTTGGCAACAGTCACAAGGCATCGTTCAAAAAACTCTGGTCGATTCCAAGGCCTTAATTCAAAACCTTCGTTCATGTCAATACCCTCATCTACTGCTTTCGTGAGATTTCGTACACTCTCTGTGCTTCTACTTCCTAATTCTCCTGCTTGAATGACAAAAAACTTCTCGGGCTGTTTTGTTCATCATTCGCCGAAGACAACAGAGTATACAAGGTGCCACTATCAATATCAGTATTAGAACACCTAATATGTAAAGACCTATCTTGCAAAGTTGCCTTAGCCAAGGTGCAAAACTCCAATTTTGAAACAAATCATCCAACCAGGAACCTCCATCTTCTTTAATTTGGGCTGTCTGATCCTTTAAATTTGAATGCTTTTGTGAATGGATTCAGAATGATCAGACAAATTCATACAACACAATCCTTCAAATTCCTCACAACCATGTCCTTGTGCCAGTAAAAGAAAATCAATGGCTGCTCTGTTTTGAAGAGTAGCATGTCTAATACTATCAACATCGGTCAACCTATCACTGATTGCGGAGGATGTGGCATTAGCTTGTTTGCTCAGCCAACATCCAACTCGATCTAATTGTCTCAATGCCACAGCTGAAGCCAATTGGGGTAGAAATATACCTGCTGAAAGCCTTCTGGCAGCATTCCAAGGCATAAAATCACTCTGACAGTTCTCATCATAATGAGGAACAGCTCTTGTTTTCCTTTGTTTCTTTTTCATCACTGCTTTGGCAGTGGGGGCAATTATGGTAAGCATACCAATGCTACAAGGGCCACCTTCAAGGTGGGCTGGAATGCCTTGCCAACCTCTGTCTCCGCAAATGATCCAATACCCTTCTGGCAATTGCCGTGGATATTGGTCCGTCTCCAGAAACACATCCCAACTGTTTGAAACATTTGCTGCCCTGAGAAGTTTTTTCGAACAAATGTTCCAATTGAAGGAAGGACTGTTTCCATTGTCAATTCCACCTGGTTTACCATTGGATTCTTTTCTGACCAAAGGAAACTCTTTCACTGGCACACCAACCAAACAGGTTGAGAAAGGCTTTTCTGGTTCCGAATTAGACAGGCATATAGTATCCGAGCCGGCAGCCTTGGCTAAGGTCACCCAAACACTCGTTTTCGGTTGATCCACAGGCAAATCTGCACGACAAAAAACAATTAAAATCAAGCAAAACAAGTATACCATTTGATTCTTCCCCATCTCTTTCAAGAACTAAGTTTTGGCAGAATTCTTTCTAAACAAAAACAATAACCTAAATTTTCAGCCAAAAATTAGCTTTGTTAAACAAACATTCAGCATTCAATTCGTATACTCATAAATAACATTGGCACAAAATCAGAGTTCATGGGTTCCACCGATGCACAAAGAACGTCAGGCACAAGAGGCGTCAGGCGAGACCCGGGATGCTTCCATTCGGTCCACGTCTGCGTACTCGCTTCCTCAGTTCTAGGCTCGACAACAGGTTCTGAAGTGCGATACGGTTTGACGTTTTTGGCAGGAACCCACTTAATTCTTCCAGCACCTGTGGAAATAGAAGCATACCCTTTGCCCCACGTTATTAATTGAAACGGGCCTTCCATCTGTCCAGAGTCAGGGCTTCCAATTAGAAGAGGAGGATGTTCTTTCAGTTTTGCCTGTGTGCTATTTGAAAAGTGTCTAAAGATTGGTGGATCTGGTTCTGTACTTGAACTATTTAGAAAATTAAAACCATACAAAGCCTTACTCAGTCTCATCTGTGGGGTGATTTCCGTTCCCCCTCTCTGTTGATCTAATATGCATTTTAAGGTTTGATGTGTTCTTTCAATGATTGCTTGGCTTGTGGGAGAGTGGGGAATACCAAAAATGTGTCGAACACCCCATTCATTTAAAAATGTGGCCAATTTTTGAGATATGTATGCGGGATCATTGTCAGTTTTTACTTCTTGGGGTATACCCAATGAAGCAAAAGCTTGCAGGAAATGATGACAGGCATGGCTGCCAGTTTCACCTGTGTGAAGGGAAGCAAAAACTGCACCAGAGAACGTGTCTATGGAAACATGAATATTTTTAAATTTACCAAAAGAAGGCTATTTAGTAACACCTGTTTGCCACAATTGTAGGCTTTGTAAGCCTCGGGGGTTGATTGCTCCTGTAGAAACAGGAGGTTGTACCAATTGACAGGGCAAGTATGAATGATAGCTTTAGCTTGACTTTTAGTGATTTGGAACATTCGCATGAGTGCTTGTGCATTTTGGTGGAAAAAGGCATGACTCAATTTTGCTTGTTCAAAAATATTTGGCAATGAGTTAGAAATGACCATTGTCAGCTTGTCCGCTCTTGCATTTCCTTCCACTAAAAATCCAGGAAGTGAAGAATGCGCCCTAATGTGAGAAACAAAATATGGATTAGTTCTATATTGCAAAGTTATAAAAAGACATGAAAGCCAACGATGTAAAGTTTCATTACTAACATCCTTTAAAATGGAACCTTCTATTCTCCTGACTACATTAGCAACATAAGCAGAATCTGTGACCAAATAAAAAGGCTGAGGAAACAGCTGAAAAGCTCAAACTACTGCAGCAAGCTCAACAATTTGAGGGGATCTCTCTACTGTTTGAATATCAGATTCCCAAACATCAGTCTTTTGATTAAACCAAGTCACAACGGACTTGTGGCTTTTACCAGAGCCATCAGTGAAGAGAGTCACAGCATGTAAAGGTTCTTCACTTAATTTAGGTTTTTCTCTGAAACTCAATTTTGCTTGCAGTAGTTTGTGAGCTGGATAGTGTATGGAACAAACACCTGGAAAACCTAAGAATGCATATTGTAAATCATCAGAATTTTGCATTGCCCAATTGAAATAATCATTTTTCAATGGCAAATAGATAACTGAACATTCTTGACCTGCCAAAGTTAACAATCTGGTTCTAGCCTTAATTATAATGTATGCAATCATTTCTAAAACTGAGCAAATGGTCTTTGAAAACCTGTAGGGAGGAAAAACCCATTCCATTATTAACAAAGGATCTTGGTCTGTGGCATCCCACTGGAAAATGAGACCACAAAGCTGCATCTTCTCTCCTAAGATTGCAAGAAAGAAAGGATTTTCAGGAACGCAGCGATGAGCTTGTCTTTTTTGAAGAGCTTCTGTGACTTTGTCGAGAGCAGCACGAGCTTCAGGGGTTAAAGTTCTTGGCGAAGTGATGTCGCAACTTCCTCTCAGCAAATGGAAGAGCGGACTCAGTTCATCATTGGTGATTCCCAACATCGGTCTGACCCAGTTGATTTCTCCTAGAAGTTGTTGTAACTCTTGTAGGTTGTTGACTCTGGTTCGGATCTGAATTTTCTGTGGTATTATTGTCGTCTTCCATCGTCTTCCATCATCTTCCATCCCAGGTACTTCTAAGGTGAAACTTGTTGAATTTTCGTTGCAGAGATTTCAAGTCCAGCTTTTTGAATTTCAGCAACAACACAGTCGCGAGTTTCTTCCATCTCTTCCTTTCAAAGGACTCCACCCTTAAAGCCAATTTTTCTTTCTCTGTATCTATAGATTGACAAACACCAGAACAACCATGTTTTTGCTTAAGTGAAAAAGAGTTCCCCGGAACCACAATTTCCCGAGTGGAAGCAGCCACCTCAGCCTCCACCCCAGGCCCAACAGAATCCAATTCAGGTTTCAGTGTCCCTGCACAAACAATTTTAGGAAGTACAGTAACTTTTTCATTTCCATCTTTTACACACTTTGTTCCATCCCCCTTACAAGAGTCACATATTTTTACATTAACAGAACAACGCAAAGAAAAGTCCAAAAGAGTCTCATTTTTTCCCAGAGAGAGAGAAGAAAGATTTTGTTCAACAGAGTTCAAAGCAATACTTTCAGCATTTGCAACAACACTTGTAACATTCTCCCATACTCACACAGTCTCCGGTTTACTGGAATTTAATGAGACAGAACCAGAAGCTTTGTTTTCTGAGTCCAAGTTGATCTTATTATTATCCGTTTGTTTAAAACAGTGCTCCAACAGCGCTCTACAAACCGGCATAAGTTCTCTTAAGCTTTCATCTTTTTTGAGAGAGACTAGTTTATAGATTCTCCAGTTTATCTGATCCCAAAAATGAAAAGTAAAAGCAGACTGCAGATTTAAATCTTGCGTATTCGCTTTAACACAGATAAGTAAGGTTTTAAGCTCAGTTTTTGAAATTTCAGAGTGACCTTTTTCTTGTAACATTGTCTCTAATTGATGAAAAACATCCCATTCAACTTTTGATAAATTCGTTCCCATTTTTGTGTTCTTTTAATAATTTTCTTTTTCGCTATTTTGCCTCCCCACGTCACCCAAGCGCTCTCCCGAGATAAGTTACTTACAATTTTCTTGGCTTCGGCGGGAGAGATGATACAGTGTGCTCCTTGTTAACACTTGGGTCTCCGCAGCTGGTACTTCCACGATTTTTCTTTGTTTTTCTTCTATTCTACGTTCTCACACGAGGCACCAATATGCGGGGGACGGGACAGGTATAAGTCCAATAGTGTCAGGAATCCACGCCTTAAAAAAGGAACCCACTAGGCCGCGGCAAAATATCCAAATATGGATAACATGGTAACCAGACCAGTGAAGAGATTTTTGCTTTTATTTCCAGCACATCAGTCTCAAAATACAAAATGGAGACATGACAGCTCACTGATCCACACCAAAAAATGTCTCCTTCAACAGGGCTCATACAGCAATACATAAAATCATCTCAGACTAGAATTCAGCCAATCAGACACAGAAAACACATCTTGACAAGCATTCTATCCAATCTTATAAAACATAGGTAATCGTAGCTAAAACAAAGACTAGTTGATAAGAGACAAAGAACAGAGTTCTATTCATGCTAACCTTCTAAAGATATACATTAAATAACCTTGTTGCCATCCTAAAGCCAATTCTACAGAAGCCTATTGTTATTTGTCACGTCTACTGCTTGGGAAACTTTTCTGCTTGCATGGAAAACTTTTTCTGCTTGCATGGGAAACTTTTCTGCAATGCTAACAAAACTCCTGTCTAAGGCCTACATACTTCTTTGTAACCATTTCTTAAAAATCCTCTAACCTTATGGATTCCAACATTTCCCCCTCTCTGTTTGACCCAGAAGCTTTCATTTTCTTGTCGCTTGCTATTTGCGTTTCATAGCTCTATTGCAAAATTTCTGCTTATTATCTGCTGAAGACCTATTTTCACTAAACTGAAGCATTGCTATATTACGGCACAGCAACTTAATGCTGTGAAGACCCAATCCCTGAAAGAGAGATATGAATCACGTTTGGCAACAGTCACAAGGCATCGTTCAAAAAACTCTGGTCGATTCCAAGGCCTTAATTCAAAACCTTCGTTCATGTCAATACCCTCATCTACTGCTTTCGTGAGATTTCGTACACTCTCTGTGCTTCTACTTCCTAATTCTCCTGCTTGAATGACAAAAACTTCTCGGGCTGTTTTGTTCATCACTCGCCGAACACAACAGAGTATACAAGGTGCCACTATCAATATCAGTATTAGAACACCTAATATGTAAAGACCTATCTTGCAAAGTTGCCTTAGCCAAGGTGCAAAACTCCAATTTTGAAACAAATCATCCAACCAGGAACCTCCATCTTCTTTAATTTGGGCTGTCAGATCCTTTAATTTTTGAATGCTTTTGTGAATGGATTCAGAATGATCAGACAAATTCATACAACCCAATCCTTCAAATTCCTCACAACCATGTCCTTGTGCCAGTAAAAGAAAATCAATGGCTGCTCTGTTTTGAAGAGTAGCATGTCTAATACTATCAACATCGGTCAACATATCACTGATTGTGGAGGATGTGGCATTAGCTTGTTTGCTCAGCCAACATCCAACTCGATCTATTTGTCTCAATGCCACAGCTGAAGCCAATTGGGGTAGAAATATACCTGCTGAAAGCCTTCTGGCGGCATTCCAAGGCATAAAATCACTCTGACAGTTCTCATCATAATGAGGAACAGCTCTTGTTTTCCTTTGTTTCTTTTTCATCACTGCTTTGGCAGTGGGGGCAATTATGGTAAGCATACCAATGCTACAAGGGCCACCTTCAAGGTGGGCTGGAATGCCTTGCCAACCTCTGTCTCCGCAAATGATCCAATACCCTTTGGCAATTGCCGTGGATATTGGTCCGTCTCCAGAAACACATCCCAACTGTTTGAAACATTTGCTGCCCTGAGAAGTTTGTTGGAACAAATATTCCAATTGAAGGAAGGACTGTTTCCATTGTCAATTCCACCTGGTTTACCATTGGATTCTTTTCTGACCAAAGGAAACTCTTTCACTGGCACACCAACCAAACAGGTTGAGAAAGGCTTTTCTGGTTCCGAATTAGACAGCCATATAGTATCCGATCCGGCAGCCTTGGCTAAGGTCACCCAAACACTCGTTTTCGGTTGATCCACAGGCAAATCTGCACGACAAAAAACAATTAAAATCAAGCAAAACAAGTATACCATTTGATTCTGCCCCATCTCTTTCAAGAACTAAGTTTTGGCAGAATTCTTTCTAAACAAAAACAATAACCTAAATTTTCAGCCAAAAATTAGCTTTGTTAAACAAACATTCAGCATTCAATTCGTATACTCATAAATAACATTGGCACAAAATCAGAGTTCATGGGTTCCACCGATGCACAAAGAACGTCAGGCACAAGAGGCGTCAGGCGAGACCCGGGATCCTTCCATTCGGTCCACGTCTGCGTACTCGCTTCCTCAGTTCTAGGCTCGACAACAGGTTCTGAAGTGCGATACGGTTTGACGTTTTTGGCAGGAACCCACTTAATTCTTCCAGCACCTGTGGAAATAGAAGCATACCCTTTGCCCCACGTTATTAATTGAAACGGGCCTTCCATCTGTCCAGAGTCAGGGTTTCTAATTAGAAGAGGAGGATGTTCTTTCAGTTTTGCCTGTGTGCTATTTGAAAAGTGTCTAAAGATTGGTGGATCTGGTTCTGTACTTGAACTATTTAGAAAATTAAAACCATACAAAGCCTTACTCAGTCTCATCTGTGGGGTGATTTCCGTTCCCCCTCTCTGTTGATCTAATATGCGTTTTAAGGTTTGATGTGTTCTTTCAATGATTGCTTGGCTTGTGGGAGAGTGGGGAATACCAAAAATGTGTCGAACACCCCATTCATTTAAAAATGTGGCCAATTTTTGAGATATGTATGCGGGACCATTGTCAGTTTTTACTTCTTGGGGTATACCCAATGAAGCAAAAGCTTGCAGGAAATGATGACAGGCATGGCTGCCAGTTTCACCTGTGTGAAGGGAAGCAAAAACTGCACCAGAGAACGTGTCTATGGAAACATGAATATTTTTAAATTTACCAAAAGAAGGCTATTTAGTAACACCTGTTTGCCACAACTGTAGGCTTTGTAAGCCTCGGGGGTTGATTGCTCCTGTAGAAACAGGAGGTTGTACCAATTGACAGTCAGGGCAAGTATGAATGATAGCTTTAGCTTGACTTTTAGTGATTTGGAACATTCGCATGAGTGCTTGTGCATTTTGGTGGAAAAAGGCATGACTCAATTTTGCTTGTTCAAAAATATTTGGCAATGTGTTAGAAATGACCATTGTCAGCTTGTCCGCTCTTGCATTTCCTTCCACTAAAAATCCAGGAAGTGAAGAATGCGCCCTAATGTGAGAAACAAAATATGGATTAGTTCTATATTGCAAAGTTATAAAAAGACATGAAAGCCAACGATGTACAGTTTCATTACTAACATCCTTTAAAATGGAACCTTCTATTCTCCTGACTACATTAGCAACATAAGCAGAATCTGTGACCAAATTAAAAGGCTGAGGAAACAGCTGAAAAGCTCAAACTACTGCAGCAAGCTCAACAATTTGAGGGGATCCCTCTACTGTTTGAATATCAGATTCCCAAACATCAGTCTTTTGATTAAACCAAGTCACAACGGACTTGTGGCTTTTACCAGAGCCATCAGTGAAGAGAGTCACAGCATGTAAAGGTTCTTCACTTAATTTAGGTTTTTCTCTGAAACTCAATTTTGCTTGCAGTAGTTTGTGAGCTGGATAGTGTATGGAACAAACACCTGGAAAACCTAAGAATGCATATTGTAAATCATCAGAATTTTGCATTGCCCAATTGAAATAATCATTTTTCAATGGCAAATAGATAACTGAACATTCTTGACCTGCCAAAGTTAACAATCTGGTTCTAGCCTTAATTATAATGTATGCAATCATTTCTAAAACTGAGCAAATGGTCTTTGAAAACCTGTAGGGAGGAAAAACCCATTCCATTATTAACAAAGGATCTTGTTCTGTGGCATCCCACTGGAAAATGAGACCACAAAGCTGCATCTTCTCTCCTAAGATTGCAAGAAAGAAAGGATTTTCAGGAACGCAGCGATGAGCTTGTCTTTTTTGAAGAGCTTCTGTGACTTTGTCGAGAGCAGCACGAGCTTCAGGGGTTAAAGTTCTTGGCGAAGTGATGTCGCAACTTCCTCTCAGCAAATGGAAGAGCGGACTCAGTTCATCATTGGTGATTCCCAGCATCGGTCTGACCCAGTTGATTTCTCCTAGAAGTTGTTGTAACTCTTGTAGGTTGTTGACTCTGGTTCGGATCTGAATTTTCTGTGGTATTATTGTCGTCTTCCATCGTCTTCCATCATCTTCCATCCCAGGTACTTCTAAGGTGAAACTTGTTGAATTTTCGTTGCAGAGATTTCAAGTCCAGCTTTTTGAATTTCAGCAACAACACAGTCGCGAGTTTCTTCCATCTCTTCCTTTCAAAGGACTCCACCCTTAAAGCCAATTTTTCTTTCTCTGTATCTATAGATTGACAAACACCAGAACAACCATGTTTTTGCTTAAGTGAAAAAGAGTTCCCCGGAACCACAATTTCCCGAGTGGAAGCAGCCACCTCAGCCTCCACCCCAGGCCCAACAGAATCCAATTCAGGTTTCAGTGTCCCTGCACAAACAATTTTAGGAAGTACAGTCACTTTTTCATTTCCATCTTTTACACACTTTGTTCCATCCCCCTTACAAGAGTCACATATTTTTACATTAACAGAACAACGCGAAGAAAAGTCCAAAAGAGTCTCATTTTTTCCCAGAGAGAGAGAAGAAAGATTTTGTTCAACAGAGTTCAAAGCAATACTTTCAGCATTTGCAACAACACTTGTAACATTCTCCCATACTCACACAGTCTCCGGTTTACTGGAATTTAATGAGACAGAACCAGAAGCTTTGTTTTCTGAGTCCAAGTTGATCTTATTATTATCAGTTTGTTTAAAACAGTGCTCCAACAGCGCTCTACAAACCGGCATAAGTTCTCTTAAGCTTTCATCTTTTTTGAGAGAGACTAGATTATAGATTCTCCAGTTTATCTGATCCCAAAAATGAAAAGTAAAAGCAGACTGCAGATTTAAATCTTGCGTATTCGCTTTAACCCAGATAAGTAAGTTTTTAAGCTCAGTTTTTGAAATTTCAGAGTGACCTTTTTCTTGTAACATTGTCTCTAATTGATGAAAAACATCCCATTCAACTTTTGATAAATTCGTTCCCATTTTTGTGTTCTTTTAATAATTTTCTTTTTCTCTATTTTGCCTCCCAACGTCACCCAAGCGCTCTCCCGAGATAAGTTACTTACAATTTTCTTGGCTTCGGCGGGAGAGATGATACAGTGTGCTCCTTGTTAACACTTGGGTCTCCGCAGCTGGTACTTCCACGATTTTTCTTTGTTTTTCTTCTATTCTACGTTCTCACACGAGGCACCAATATGCGGGGGACGGGACAGGTATAAGTCCAATAGTGTCAGGAACCCACGCCTTAAAAAAGGAACCCACTAGGCCGCGGCAAAATATCCAAATATGGATAACATGGTAACCAGACCTGTGAAGAGATTTTTGCTTTTATTTCCAGCACATCAGTCTCAAAATACAAAATGGAAACATGACAGCTCACTGATCCACACCAAAAAATGTCTCCTTCAACAGGGCTCATACAGCAATACATAAAATCATCTCAGACTAGAATTCAGCCAATCAGACACAGAAAACACATCTTGACAAGCATTCTATCCAATCTTATGAAACATAGGTAATCGTAGCTAAAACAAAGACTAGTTGATAAGAGACAAAGAACAGAGTTCTATTCATGCTAACCTTCTAAAGATATACATTAAATAACCTTGTTGCCATCCTAAAGCCAATTCTACAGAAGCCTATTGTTATTTGTCACGTCTACTGCTTGGGAAACTTTTCTGCTTGCATGGAAAACTTTTTCTGCTTGCATGGGAAACTTTTCTGCAATGCTAACAAAACTCCAGTCTAAGGCCTACATACTTCTTTGTAACCATTTCTTAAAAATCCTCTAACCTTATGGATTCCAACATTTCCCCCTCTCTGTTTGACCCAGAAGCTTTCATTTTCTTGTCGCTTGCTATTTGCGTTTCATAGCTCTATTGCAAAATTTCTGCTTATTATCTGCTGAAGACCTATTTTCACTAAACTGAAGCATTGCTATATTACGGCACAGCAACTTAATGCTGTGAAGACCCAATCCCTGAAAGAGAGATATGAATCACGTTTGGCAACAGTCACAAGGCATCGTTCAAAAAACTCTGGTCGATTCCAAGGCCTTAATTCAAAACCTTCGTTCATGTCAATACCCTCATCTACTGCTTTTGTGAGATTTCGTACACTCTCTGTGCTTCTACTTCCTAATTCTCCTGCTTGAATGACAAAAACTTCTCGGGCTGTTTTGTTCATCACTCGCCAAACACAACAGAGTATACAAGGTGCCACTATCAATATCAGTATTAGAACACCTAATATGTAAAGACCTATCTTGCAAAGTTGCCTTAGCCAAGGTGCAAAACTCCAATTTTGAAACAAATCATCCAACCAGGAACCTCCATCTTCTTTAATTTGGGCTGTCAGATCCTTTAATTTTTGAATGCTTTTGTGAATGGATTCAGAATGATCAGACAAATTCATACAACCCAATCCTTCAAATTCCTCACAACCATGTCCTTGTGCCAGTAAAAGAAAATCAATGGCTGCTCTGTTTTGAAGAGTAGCATGTCTAATACTATCAACATCGGTCAACATATCACTGATTGTGGAGGATGTGGCATTAGCTTGTTTGCTCAGCCAACATCCAACTCGATCTATTTGTCTCAATGCCACAGCTGAAGCCAATTGGGGTAGAAATATACCTGCTGAAAGCCTTCTGGCGGCATTCCAAGGCATAAAATCACTCTGACAGTTCTCATCATAATGAGGAACAGCTCTTGTTTTCCTTTGTTTCTTTTTCATCACTGCTTTGGCAGTGGGGGCAATTATGGTAAGCATACCAATGCTACAAGGGCCACCTTCAAGGTGGGCTGGAATGCCTTGCCAACCTCTGTCTCCGCAAATGATCCAATACCCTTTGGCAATTGCCGTGGATATTGGTCCGTCTCCAGAAACACATCCCAACTGTTTGAAACATTTGCTGCCCTGAGAAGTTTGTTGGAACAAATATTCCAATTGAAGGAAGGACTGTTTCCATTGTCAATTCCACCTGGTTTACCATTGGATTCTTTTCTGACCAAAGGAAACTCTTTCACTGGCACACCAACCAAACAGGTTGAGAAAGGCTTTTCTGGTTCCGAATTAGACAGCCATATAGTATCCGATCCGGCAGCCTTGGCTAAGGTCACCCAAACACTCGTTTTCGGTTGATCCACAGGCAAATCTGCACGACAAAAAACATTTAAAATCAAGCAAAACAAGTATACCATTTGATTCTGCCCCATCTCTTTCAAGAACTAAGTTTTGGCAGAATTCTTTCTAAACAAAAACAATAACCTAAATTTTCAGCCAAAAATTAGCTTTGTTAAACAAACATTCAGCATTCAATTCGTATACTCATAAATAACATTGGCACAAAATCAGAGTTCATGGGTTCCACCGATGCACAAAGAACGTCAGGCACAAGAGGCGTCAGGCGAGACCCGGGATCCTTCCATTCGGTCCACGTCTGCGTACTCGCTTCCTCAGTTCTAGGCTCGACAACAGGTTCTGAAGTGCGATACGGTTTGACGTTTTTGGCAGGAACCCACTTAATTCTTCCAGCACCTGTGGAAATAGAAGCATACCCTTTGCCCCACGTTATTAATTGAAACGGGCCTTCCATCTGTCCAGAGTCAGGGTTTCTAATTAGAAGAGGAGGATGTTCTTTCAGTTTTGCCTGTGTGCTATTTGAAAAGTGTCTAAAGATTGGTGGATCTGGTTCTGTACTTGAACTATTTAGAAAATTAAAACCATACAAAGCCTTACTCAGTCTCATCTGTGGGGTGATTTCCGTTCCCCCTCTCTGTTGATCTAATATGCGTTTTAAGGTTTGATGTGTTCTTTCAATGATTGCTTGGCTTGTGGGAGAGTGGGGAATACCAAAAATGTGTCGAACACCCCATTCATTTAAAAATGTGGCCAATTTTTGAGATATGTATGCGGGACCATTGTCAGTTTTTACTTCTTGGGGTATACCCAATGAAGCAAAAGCTTGCAGGAAATGATGACAGGCATGGCTGCCAGTTTCACCTGTGTGAAGGGAAGCAAAAACTGCACCAGAGAACGTGTCTATGGAAACATGAATATTTTTAAATTTACCAAAAGAAGGCTATTTAGTAACACCTGTTTGCCACAACTGTAGGCTTTGTAAGCCTCGGGGGTTGATTGCTCCTGTAGAAACAGGAGGTTGTACCAATTGACAGTCAGGGCAAGTATGAATGATAGCTTTAGCTTGACTTTTAGTGATTTGGAACATTCGCATGAGTGCTTGTGCATTTTGGTGGAAAAAGGCATGACTCAATTTTGCTTGTTCAAAAATATTTGGCAATGTGTTAGAAATGACCATTGTCAGCTTGTCCGCTCTTGCATTTCCTTCCACTAAAAGTCCAGGAAGTGAAGAATGCGCCCTAATGTGAGAAACAAAATATGGATTAGTTCTATATTGCAAAGTTATAAAAAGACATGAAAGCCAACGATGTAAGTTTCATTACTAACATCCTTTAAAATGGAACCTTCTATTCTCCTGACTACATTAGCAACATAAGCAGAATCTGTGACCAAATTAAAAGGCTGAGGAAACAGCTGAAAAGCTCAAACTACTGCAGCAAGCTCAACAATTTGAGGGGATCCCTCTACTGTTTGAATATCAGATTCCCAAACATCAGTCTTTTGATTAAACCAAGTCACAACGGACTTGTGGCTTTTACCAGAGCCATCAGTGAAGAGAGTCACAGCATGTAAAGGTTCTTCACTTAATTTAGGTTTTTCTCTGAAACTCAATTTTGCTTGCAGTAGTTTGTGAGCTGGATAGTGTATGGAACAAACACCTGGAAAACCTAAGAATGCATATTGTAAATCATCAGAATTTTGCATTGCCCAATTGAAATAATCATTTTTCAATGGCAAATAGATAACTGAACATTCTTGACCTGCCAAAGTTAACAATCTGGTTCTAGCCTTAATTATAATGTATGCAATCATTTCTAAAACTGAGCAAATGGTCTTTGAAAACCTGTAGGGAGGAAAAACCCATTCCATTATTAACAAAGGATCTTGTTCTGTGGCATCCCACTGGAAAATGAGACCACAAAGCTGCATCTTCTCTCCTAAGATTGCAAGAAAGAAAGGATTTTCAGGAACGCAGCGATGAGCTTGTCTTTTTTGAAGAGCTTCTGTGACTTTGTCGAGAGCAGCACGAGCTTCAGGGGTTAAAGTTCTTGGCGAAGTGATGTCGCAACTTCCTCTCAGCAAATGGAAGAGCGGACTCAGTTCATCATTGGTGATTCCCAGCATCGGTCTGACCCAGTTGATTTCTCCTAGAAGTTGTTGTAACTCTTGTAGGTTGTTGACTCTGGTTCGGATCTGAATTTTCTGTGGTCTTCTTGTCGTCTTCCATCGTCTTCCATCATCTTCCATCCCAGGTACTTCTAAGGTGAAACTTGTTGAATTTTCGTTGCAGAGATTTCAAGTCCAGCTTTTTGAATTTCAGCAACAACACAGTCGCGAGTTTCTTCCATCTCTTCCTTTCAAAGGACTCCACCCTTAAAGCCAATTTTTCTTTCTCTGTATCTATAGATTGACAAACACCAGAACAACCATGTTTTTGCTTAAGTGAAAAAGAGTTCCCCGGAACCACAATTTCCCGAGTGGAAGCAGCCACCTCAGCCTCCACCCCAGGCCCAACAGAATCCAATTCAGGTTTCAGTGTCCCTGCACAAACAATTTTAGGAAGTACAGTCACTTTTTCATTTCCATCTTTTACACACTTTGTTCCATCCCCCTTACAAGAGTCACATATTTTTACATTAACAGAACAACGCGAAGAAAAGTCCAAAAGAGTCTCATTTTTTCCCAGAGAGAGAGAAGAAAGATTTTGTTCAACAGAGTTCAAAGCAATACTTTCAGCATTTGCAACAACACTTGTAACATTCTCCGATACTCACACAGTCTCCGGTTTACTGGAATTTAATGAGACAGAACCAGAAGCTTTGTTTTCTGAGTCCAAGTTGATCTTATTATTATCAGTTTGTTTAAAACAGCGCTCCAACAGCGCTCTACAAACCGGCATAAGTTCTCTTAAGCTTTCATCTTTTTTGAGAGAGACTAGATTATAGATTCTCCAGTTTATCTGATCCCAAAAATGAAAAGTAAAAGCAGACTGCAGATTTAAATCTTGCGTATTCGCTTTAACCCAGATAAGTAAGTTTTTAAGCTCAATTTTTGAAATTTCAGAGTGACCTTTTTCTTGTAACATTGTCTCTAATTGATGAAAAACATCCCATTCAACTTTTGATAAATTCGTTCCCATTTTTGTGTTCTTTTAATAATTTTCTTTTTCTCTATTTTGCCTCCCAACGTCACCCAAGCGCTCTCCCGAGATAAGTTACTTACAATTTTCTTGGCTTCGGCGGGAGAGATGATACAGTGTGCTCCTTGTTAACACTTGGGTCTCCGCAGCTGGTACTTCCACGATTTTTCTTTGTTTTTCTTCTATTCTACGTTCTCACACGAGGCACCAATATGCGGGGGACGGGACAGGTATAAGTCCAATAGTGTCAGGAACCCACGCCTTAAAAAAGGAACCCACTAGGCCGCGGCAAAATATCCAAATATGGATAACATGGTAACCAGACCAGTGAAGAGATTTTTGCTTTTATTTCCAGCACATCAGTCTCAAAATACAAAATGGAAACATGACAGCTCACTGATCCACACCAAAAAATGTCTCCTTCAACAGGGCTCATACAGCAATACATAAAATCATCTCAGACTAGAATTCAGCCAATCAGACACAGAAAACACATCTTGACAAGCATTCTATCCAATCTTATAAAACATAGGTAATCGTAGCTAAAACAAAGACTAGTTGATAAGAGACAAAGAACAGAGTTCTATTCATGCTAACCTTCTAAAGATATACATTAAATAACCTTGTTGCCATCCTAAAGCCAATTCTACAGAAGCCTATTGTTATTTGTCACGTCTACTGCTTGGGAAACTTTTCTGCTTGCATGGAAAACTTTTTCTGCTTGCATGGGAAACTTTTCTGCAATGCTAACAAAACTCCAGTCTAAGGCCTACATACTTCTTTGTAACCATTTCTTAAAAATCCTCTAACCTTATGGATTCCAACATTTCCCCCTCTCTGTTTGACCCAGAAGCTTTCATTTTCTTGTCGCTTGCTATTTGCGTTTCATAGCTCTATTGCAAAATTTCTGCTTATTATCTGCTGAAGACCTATTTTCACTAAACTGAAGCATTGCTATATTACGGCACAGCAACTTAATGCTGTGAAGACCCAATCCCTGAAAGAGAGATATGAATCACGTTTGGCAACAGTCACAAGGCATCGTTCAAAAAACTCTGGTCGATTCCAAGGCCTTAATTCAAAATCTTCGTTCATGTCAATACCCTCATCTACTGCTTTCGTGAGATTTCGTACACTCTCTGTGCTTCTACTTCCTAATTCTCCTGCTTGAATGACAAAAACTTCTCGGACTGTTTTGTTCATCATTCGCCGAACACAACAGAGTATACAAGGTGCCACTATCAATATCAGTATTAGAACACCTAATATGTAAAGACCTATCTTGCAAAGTTGCCTTAGCCAAGGTGCAAAACTCCAATTTTGAAACAAATCATCCAACCAGGAACCTCCATCTTCTTTAATTTGGGCTGTCTGATCCTTTAATTTTTGAATGCTTTTGTGAATGGATTCAGAATGATCAGACAAATTCATACAACCCAATCCTTCAAATTCCTCACAACCATGTCCTTCTGCCAGTAAGAGAAAATCAATGGCTGCTCTGTTTTGAAGAGTAGCATGTCTAATACTATCAACATCGGTCAACATATCACTGATTGCGGAGGATGTGGCATTAGCTTGTTTGCTCAGCCAACATCCAACTCGATCTAATTGTCTCAATGCCACAGCTGAAGCCAATTGGGGTAGAAATATACCTGCTGAAAGCCTTCTGGCGGCATTCCAAGGCATAAAATCACTCTGACAGTTCTCATCATAATGAGGAACAGCTCTTGTTTTCCTTTGTTTCTTTTTCATCACTGCTTTGGCAGTGGGGGCAATTATGGTAAGCATACCAATGCTACAAGGGCCACCTTCAAGGTGGGCTGGAATGCCTTGCCAACCTCTGTCTCCGCAAATGATCCAATACCCTTTGGCAATTGCCGTGGATATTGGTCCGTCTCCAGAAACACATCCCAACTGTTTGAAACATTTGCTGCCCTGAGAAGTTTGTTGGAACAAATATTCCAATTGAAGGAAGGACTGTTTCCATTGTCAATTCCACCTGGTTTACCATTGGATTCTTTTCTGACCAAAGGAAACTCTTTCACTGGCACACCAACCAAACAGGTTGAGAAAGGCTTTTCTGGTTCCGAATTAGACAGCCATATAGTATCCGATCCGGCAGCCTTGGCTAAGGTCACCCAAACACTCGTTTTCGGTTGATCCACAGGCAAATCTGCACGACAAAAAACAATTAAAATCAAGCAAAACAAGTATACCATTTGATTCTTCCCCATCTCTTTCAAGAACTAAGTTTTGGCAGAATTCTTTCTAAACAAAAACAATAACCTAAATTTTCAGCCAAAAATTAGCTTTGTTAAACAAACATTCAGCATTCAATTCGTATACTCATAAATAACATTGGCACAAAATCAGAGTTCATGGGTTCCACCGATGCACAAAGAACGTCAGGCACAAGAGGCGTCAGGCGAGACCCGGGATCCTTCCATTCGGTCCACGTCTGCGTACTCGCTTCCTCAGTTCTAGGCTCGACAACAGGTTCTGAAGTGCGATACGGTTTGACGTTTTTGGCAGGAACCCACTTAATTCTTCCAGCACCTGTGGAAATAGAAGCATACCCTTTGCCCCACGTTATTAATTGAAACGGGCCTTCCATCTGTCCAGAGTCAGGGTTTCTAATTAGAAGAGGAGGATGTTCTTTCAGTTTTGCCTGTGTGCTATTTGAAAAGTGTCTAAAGATTGGTGGATCTGGTTCTGTACTTGAACTATTTAGAAAATTAAAACCATACAAAGCCTTACTCAGTCTCATCTGTGGGGTGATTTCCGTTCCCCCTCTCTGTTGATCTAATATGCGTTTTAAGGTTTGATGTGTTCTTTCAATGATTGCTTGGCTTGTGGGAGAGTGGGGAATACCAAAAATGTGTCGAACACCCCATTCATTTAAAAATGTGGCCAATTTTTGAGATATGTATGCGGGACCATTGTCAGTTTTTACTTCTTGGGGTATACCCAATGAAGCAAAAGCTTGCAGGAAATGATGACAGGCATGGCTGCCAGTTTCACCTGTGTGAAGGGAAGCAAAAACTGCACCAGAGAACGTGTCTATGGAAACATGAATATTTTTAAATTTACCAAAAGAAGGCTATTTAGTAACACCTGTTTGCCACAACTGTAGGCTTTGTAAGCCTCGGGGGTTGATTGCTCCTGTAGAAACAGGAGGTTGTACCAATTGACAGTCAGGGCAAGTATGAATGATAGCTTTAGCTTGACTTTTAGTGATTTGGAACATTCGCATGAGTGCTTGTGCATTTTGGTGGAAAAAGGCATGACTCAATTTTGCTTGTTCAAAAATATTTGGCAATGTGTTAGAAATGACCATTGTCAGCTTGTCCGCTCTTGCATTTCCTTCCACTAAAAATCCAGGAAGTGAAGAATGCGCCCTAATGTGAGAAACAAAATATGGATTAGTTCTATATTGCAAAGTTATAAAAAGACATGAAAGCCAACGATGTACAGTTTCATTACTAACATCCTTTAAAATGGAACCTTCTATTCTCCTGACTACATTAGCAACATAAGCAGAATCTGTGACCAAATTAAAAGGCTGAGGAAACAGCTGAAAAGCTCAAACTACTGCAGCAAGCTCAACAATTTGAGGGGATCCCTCTACTGTTTGAATATCAGATTCCCAAACATCAGTCTTTTGATTAAACCAAGTCACAACGGACTTGTGGCTTTTACCAGAGCCATCAGTGAAGAGAGTCACAGCATGTAAAGGTTCTTCACTTAATTTAGGTTTTTCTCTGAAACTCAATTTTGCTTGCAGTAGTTTGTGAGCTGGATAGTGTATGGAACAAACACCTGGAAAACCTAAGAATGCATATTGTAAATCATCAGAATTTTGCATTGCCCAATTGAAATAATCATTTTTCAATGGCAAATAGATAACTGAACATTCTTGACCTGCCAAAGTTAACAATCTGGTTCTAGCCTTAATTATAATGTATGCAATCATTTCTAAAACTGAGCAAATGGTCTTTGAAAACCTGTAGGGAGGAAAAACCCATTCCATTATTAACAAAGGATCTTGTTCTGTGGCATCCCACTGGAAAATGAGACCACAAAGCTGCATCTTCTCTCCTAAGATTGCAAGAAAGAAAGGATTTTCAGGAACGCAGCGATGAGCTTGTCTTTTTTGAAGAGCTTCTGTGACTTTGTCGAGAGCAGCACGAGCTTCAGGGGTTAAAGTTCTTGGCGAAGTGATGTCGCAACTTCCTCTCAGCAAATGGAAGAGCGGACTCAGTTCATCATTGGTGATTCCCAGCATCGGTCTGACCCAGTTGATTTCTCCTAGAAGTTGTTGTAACTCTTGTAGGTTGTTGACTCTGGTTCGGATCTGAATTTTCTGTGGTATTATTGTCGTCTTCCATCGTCTTCCATCATCTTCCATCCCAGGTACTTCTAAGGTGAAACTTGTTGAATTTTCGTTGCAGAGATTTCAAGTCCAGCTTTTTGAATTTCAGCAACAACACAGTCGCGAGTTTCTTCCATCTCTTCCTTTCAAAGGACTCCACCCTTAAAGCCAATTTTTCTTTCTCTGTATCTATAGATTGACAAACACCAGAACAACCATGTTTTTGCTTAAGTGAAAAAGAGTTCCCCGGAACCACAATTTCCCGAGTGGAAGCAGCCACCTCAGCCTCCACCCCAGGCCCAACAGAATCCAATTCAGGTTTCAGTGTCCCTGCACAAACAATTTTAGGAAGTACAGTCACTTTTTCATTTCCATCTTTTACACACTTTGTTCCATCCCCCTTACAAGAGTCACATATTTTTACATTAACAGAACAACGCAAAGAAAAGTCCAAAAGAGTCTCATTTTTTCCCAGAGAGAGAGAAGAAAGATTTTGTTCAACAGAGTTCAAAGCAATACTTTCAGCATTTGCAACAACACTTGTAACATTCTCCGATACTCACACAGTCTCCGGTTTACTGGAATTTAATGAGACAGAACCAGAAGCTTTGTTTTCTGAGTCCAAGTTGATCTTATTATTATCAGTTTGTTTAAAACAGTGCTCCAACAGCGCTCTACAAACCGGCATAAGTTCTCTTAAGCCTTCATCTTTTTTGAGAGAGACTAGATTATAGATTCTCCAGTTTATCTGATCCCAAAAATGAAAAGTAAAAGCAGACTGCAGATTTAAATCTTGCGTATTCGCTTTAACCCAGATAAGTAAGTTTTTAAGCTCAGTTTTTGAAATTTCAGAGTGACCTTTTTCTTGTAACATTGTCTCTAATTGATGAAAAACATCCCATTCAACTTTTGATAAATTCGTTCCCATTTTTGTGTTCTTTTAATAATTTTCTTTTTCGCTATTTTGCCTCCCCACGTCACCCAAGCGCTCTCCCGAGATAAGTTACTTACAATTTTCTTGGCTTCGGCGGGAGAGATGATACAGTGTGCTCCTTGTTAACACTTGGGTCTTCGCAGCTGGTACTTCCACGATTTTTCTTTGTTTTTCTTCTATTCTACGTCCTCACACGAGGCACCAATATGCGGGGGACGCGACAGGTATAAGTCCAATGGTGTCAGGAGCCCACGCCTTTAAAAAGGAACCCACTAGGTCGTGGCAAATTATCCAAATATGGATAACATGGTAACCAGACCAGTGAAGAGATTTTTGCTTTTATTTCCAGCACATCAGTCTCAAAATACAAAATGGAGACATGACAGCTCACTGATCCACACCAAAAAATGTCTCCTTCAACAGGGCTCATACAGCAATACATAAAATCATCTCAGACTAGAATTCAGCCAATCAGACACAGAAAACACATCTTGACAAGCATTCTATCCAATCTTATAAAACATAGGTAATCGTAGCTAAAACAAAGACTAGTTGATAAGAGACAAAGAACAGAGTTCTATTCATGCTAACCTTCTAAAGATATACATTAAATAACCTTGTTGCCATCCTAAAGCCAATTCTACAGAAGCCTATTGTTATTTGTCACGTCTACTGCTTGGGAAACTTTTCTGCTTGCATGGAAAACTTTTTCTGCTTGCATGGGAAACTTTTCTGCAATGCTAACAAAACTCCAGTCTAAGGCCTACATACTTCTTTGTAACCATTTCTTAAAAATCCTCTAACCTTATGGATTCCAACATTTCCCCCTCTCTGTTTGACCCAGAAGCTTTCATTTTCTTGTCGCTTGCTATTTGCGTTTCATAGCTCTATTGCAAAATTTCTGCTTATTATCTGCTGAAGACCTATTTTCACTAAACTGAAGCATTGCTATATTACGGCACAGCAACTTAATGCTGTGAAGACCCAATCCCTGAAAGAGAGATATGAATCACGTTTGGCAACAGTCACAAGGCATCGTTCAAAAAACTCTGGTCGATTCCAAGGCCTTAATTCAAAATCTTCGTTCATGTCAATACCCTCATCTACTGCTTTCGTGAGATTTCGTACACTCTCTGTGCTTCTACTTCCTAATTCTCCTGCTTGAATGACAAAAACTTCTCGGACTGTTTTGTTCATCATTCGCCGAAGACAACAGAGTATACAAGGTGCCACTATCAATATCAGTATTAGAACACCTAATATGTAAAGACCTATCTTGCAAAGTTGCCTTAGCCAAGGTGCAAAACTCCAATTTTGAAACAAATCATCCAACCAGGAACCTCCATCTTCTTTAATTTGGGCTGTCAGATCCTTTAATTTTTGAATACTTTTGTGAATGGATTCAGAATGATCAGACAAATTCATACAACCCAATCCTTCAAATTCCTCACAACCATGTCCTTCTGCCAGTAAGAGAAAATCAATGGCTGCTCTGTTTTGAAGAGTAGCATGTCTAATACTATCAACATCGGTCAACATATCACTGATTGCGGAGGATGTGGCATTAGCTTGTTTGCTCAGCCAACATCCAACTCGATCTAATTGTCTCAATGCCACAGCTGAAGCCAATTGGGGTAGAAATATACCTGCTGAAAGCCTTCTGGCGGCATTCCAAGGCATAAAATCACTCTGACAGTTCTCATCATAATGAGGAACAGCTCTTGTTTTCCTTTGTTTCTTTTTCATCACTGCTTTGGCAGTGGGGGCAATTATGGTAAGCATACCAATGCTACAAGGGCCACCTTCAAGGTGGGCTGGAATGCCTTGCCAACCTCTGTCTCCGCAAATGATCCAATACCCTTTGGCAATTGCCGTGGATATTGGTCCGTCTCCAGAAACACATCCCAACTGTTTGAAACATTTGCTGCCCTGAGAAGTTTGTTGGAACAAATATTCCAATTGAAGGAAGGACTGTTTCCATTGTCAATTCCACCTGGTTTACCATTGGATTCTTTTCTGACCAAAGGAAACTCTTTCACTGGCACACCAACCAAACAGGTTGAGAAAGGCTTTTCTGGTTCCGAATTAGACAGCCATATAGTATCCGATCCGGCAGCCTTGGCTAAGGTCACCCAAACACTCGTTTTCGGTTGATCCACAGGCAAATCTGCACGACAAAAAACAATTAAAATCAAGCAAAACAAGTATACCATTTGATTCTTCCCCATCTCTTTCAAGAACTAAGTTTTGGCAGAATTCTTTCTAAACAAAAACAATAACCTAAATTTTCAGCCAAAAATTAGCTTTGTTAAACAAACATTCAGCATTCAATTCGTATACTCATAAATAACATTGGCACAAAATCAGAGTTCATGGGTTCCACCGATGCACAAAGAACGTCAGGCACAAGAGGCGTCAGGCGAGACCCGGGATCCTTCCATTCGGTCCACGTCTGCGTACTCGCTTCCTCAGTTCTAGGCTTGACAACAGGTTCTGAAGTGCGATACGGTTTGACGTTTTTGGCAGGAACCCACTTAATTCTTCCAGCACCTGTGGAAATAGAAGCATACCCTTTGCCCCACGTTATTAATTGAAACGGGCCTTCCATCTGTCCAGAGTCAGGGTTTCTAATTAGAAGAGGAGGATGTTCTTTCAGTTTTGCCTGTGTGCTATTTGAAAAGTGTCTAAAGATTGGTGGATCTGGTTCTGTACTTGAACTATTTAGAAAATTAAAACCATACAAAGCCTTACTCAGTCTCATCTGTGGGGTGATTTCCGTTCCCCCTCTCTGTTGATCTAATATGCGTTTTAAGGTTTGATGTGTTCTTTCAATGATTGCTTGGCTTGTGGGAGAGTGGGGAATACCAAAAATGTGTCGAACACCCCATTCATTTAAAAATGTGGCCAATTTTTGAGATATGTATGCGGGACCATTGTCAGTTTTTACTTCTTGGGGTATACCCAATGAAGCAAAAGCTTGCAGGAAATGATGACAGGCATGGCTGCCAGTTTCACCTGTGTGAAGGGAAGCAAAAACTGCACCAGAGAACGTGTCTATGGAAACATGAATATTTTTAAATTTACCAAAAGAAGGCTATTTAGTAACACCTGTTTGCCACAACTGTAGGCTTTGTAAGCCTCGGGGGTTGATTGCTCCTGTAGAAACAGGAGGTTGTACCAATTGACAGTCAGGGCAAGTATGAATGATAGCTTTAGCTTGACTTTTAGTGATTTGGAACATTCGCATGAGTGCTTGTGCATTTTGGTGGAAAAAGGCATGACTCAATTTTGCTTGTTCAAAAATATTTGGCAATGTGTTAGAAATGACCATTGTCAGCTTGTCCGCTCTTGCATTTCCTTCCACTAAAAATCCAGGAAGTGAAGAATGCGCCCTAATGTGAGAAACAAAATATGGATTAGTTCTATATTGCAAAGTTATAAAAAGACATGAAAGCCAACGATGTACAGTTTCATTACTAACATCCTTTAAAATGGAACCTTCTATTCTCCTGACTACATTAGCAACATAAGCAGAATCTGTGACCAAATTAAAAGGCTGAGGAAACAGCTGAAAAGCTCAAACTACTGCAGCAAGCTCAACAATTTGAGGGGATCCCTCTACTGTTTGAATATCAGATTCCCAAACATCAGTCTTTTGATTAAACCAAGTCACAACGGACTTGTGGCTTTTACCAGAGCCATCAGTGAAGAGAGTCACAGCATGTAAAGGTTCTTCACTTAATTTAGGTTTTTCTCTGAAACTCAATTTTGCTTGCAGTAGTTTGTGAGCTGGATAGTGTATGGAACAAACACCTGGAAAACCTAAGAATGCATATTGTAAATCATCAGAATTTTGCATTGCCCAATTGAAATAATCATTTTTCAATGGCAAATAGATAACTGAACATTCTTGACCTGCCAAAGTTAACAATCTGGTTCTAGCCTTAATTATAATGTATGCAATCATTTCTAAAACTGAGCAAATGGTCTTTGAAAACCTGTAGGGAGGAAAAACCCATTCCATTATTAACAAAGGATCTTGTTCTGTGGCATCCCACTGGAAAATGAGACCACAAAGCTGCATCTTCTCTCCTAAGATTGCAAGAAAGAAAGGATTTTCAGGAACGCAGCGATGAGCTTGTCTTTTTTGAAGAGCTTCTGTGACTTTGTCGAGAGCAGCACGAGCTTCAGGGGTTAAAGTTCTTGGCGAAGTGATGTCGCAACTTCCTCTCAGCAAATGGAAGAGCGGACTCAGTTCATCATTGGTGATTCCCAGCATCGGTCTGACCCAGTTGATTTCTCCTAGAAGTTGTTGTAACTCTTGTAGGTTGTTGACTCTGGTTCGGATCTGAATTTTCTGTGGTCTTCTTGTCGTCTTCCATCGTCTTCCATCATCTTCCATCCCAGGTACTTCTAAGGTGAAACTTGTTGAATTTTCGTTGCAGAGATTTCAAGTCCAGCTTTTTGAATTTCAGCAACAACACAGTCGCGAGTTTCTTCCATCTCTTCCTTTCAAAGGACTCCACCCTTAAAGCCAATTTTTCTTTCTCTGTATCTATAGATTGACAAACACCAGAACAACCATGTTTTTGCTTAAGTGAAAAAGAGTTCCCCGGAACCACAATTTCCCGAGTGGAAGCAGCCACCTCAGCCTCCACCCCAGGCCCAACAGAATCCAATTCAGGTTTCAGTGTCCCTGCACAAACAATTTTAGGAAGTACAGTCACTTTTTCATTTCCATCTTTTACACACTTTGTTCCATCCCCCTTACAAGAGTCACATATTTTTACATTAACAGAACAACGCAAAGAAAAGTCCAAAAGAGTCTCATTTTTTCCCAGAGAGAGAGAAGAAAGATTTTGTTCAACAGAGTTCAAAGCAATACTTTCAGCATTTGCAACAACACTTGTAACATTCTCCGATACTCACACAGTCTCCGGTTTACTGGAATTTAATGAGACAGAACCAGAAGCTTTGTTTTCTGAGTCCAAGTTGATCTTATTATTATCAGTTTGTTTAAAACAGTGCTCCAACAGCGCTCTACAAACCGGCATAAGTTCTCTTAAGCCTTCATCTTTTTTGAGAGAGACTAGATTATAGATTCTCCAGTTTATCTGATCCCAAAAATGAAAAGTAAAAGCAGACTGCAGATTTAAATCTTGCGTATTCGCTTTAACCCAGATAAGTAAGTTTTTAAGCTCAGTTTTTGAAATTTCAGAGTGACCTTTTTCTTGTAACATTGTCTCTAATTGATGAAAAACATCCCATTCAACTTTTGATAAATTCGTTCCCATTTTTGTGTTCTTTTAATAATTTTCTTTTTCGCTATTTTGCCTCCCCACGTCACCCAAGCGCTCTCCCGAGATAAGTTACTTACAATTTTCTTGGCTTCGGCGGGAGAGATGATACAGTGTGCTCCTTGTTAACACTTGGGTCTTCGCAGCTGGTACTTCCACGATTTTTCTTTGTTTTTCTTCTATTCTACGTCCTCACACGAGGCACCAATATGCGGGGGACGCGACAGGTATAAGTCCAATGGTGTCAGGAGCCCACGCCTTTAAAAAGGAACCCACTAGGTCGTGGCAAATTATCCAAATATGGATAACATGGTAACCAGACCAGTGAAGAGATTTTTGCTTTTATTTCCAGCACATCAGTCTCAAAATACAAAATGGAGACATGACAGCTCACTGATCCACACCAAAAAATGTCTCCTTCAACAGGGCTCATACAGCAATACATAAAATCATCTCAGACTAGAATTCAGCCAATCAGACACAGAAAACACATCTTGACAAGCATTCTATCCAATCTTATAAAACATAGGTAATCGTAGCTAAAACAAAGACTAGTTGATAAGAGACAAAGAACAGAGTTCTATTCATGCTAACCTTCTAAAGATATACATTAAATAACCTTGTTGCCATCCTAAAGCCAATTCTACAGAAGCCTATTGTTATTTGTCACGTCTACTGCTTGGGAAACTTTTCTGCTTGCATGGAAAACTTTTTCTGCTTGCATGGGAAACTTTTCTGCAATGCTAACAAAACTCCAGTCTAAGGCCTACATACTTCTTTGTAACCATTTCTTAAAAATCCTCTAACCTTATGGATTCCAACATTTCCCCCTCTCTGTTTGACCCAGAAGCTTTCATTTTCTTGTCGCTTGCTATTTGCGTTTCATAGCTCTATTGCAAAATTTCTGCTTATTATCTGCTGAAGACCTATTTTCACTAAACTGAAGCATTGCTATATTACGGCACAGCAACTTAATGCTGTGAAGACCCAATCCCTGAAAGAGAGATATGAATCACGTTTGGCAACAGTCACAAGGCATCGTTCAAAAAACTCTGGTCGATTCCAAGGCCTTAATTCAAAATCTTCGTTCATGTCAATACCCTCATCTACTGCTTTCGTGAGATTTCGTACACTCTCTGTGCTTCTACTTCCTAATTCTCCTGCTTGAATGACAAAAACTTCTCGGACTGTTTTGTTCATCATTCGCCGAAGACAACAGAGTATACAAGGTGCCACTATCAATATCAGTATTAGAACACCTAATATGTAAAGACCTATCTTGCAAAGTTGCCTTAGCCAAGGTGCAAAACTCCAATTTTGAAACAAATCATCCAACCAGGAACCTCCATCTTCTTTAATTTGGGCTGTCAGATCCTTTAATTTTTGAATACTTTTGTGAATGGATTCAGAATGATCAGACAAATTCATACAACCCAATCCTTCAAATTCCTCACAACCATGTCCTTCTGCCAGTAAGAGAAAATCAATGGCTGCTCTGTTTTGAAGAGTAGCATGTCTAATACTATCAACATCGGTCAACATATCACTGATTGCGGAGGATGTGGCATTAGCTTGTTTGCTCAGCCAACATCCAACTCGATCTAATTGTCTCAATGCCACAGCTGAAGCCAATTGGGGTAGAAATATACCTGCTGAAAGCCTTCTGGCGGCATTCCAAGGCATAAAATCACTCTGACAGTTCTCATCATAATGAGGAACAGCTCTTGTTTTCCTTTGTTTCTTTTTCATCACTGCTTTGGCAGTGGGGGCAATTATGGTAAGCATACCAATGCTACAAGGGCCACCTTCAAGGTGGGCTGGAATGCCTTGCCAACCTCTGTCTCCGCAAATGATCCAATACCCTTTGGCAATTGCCGTGGATATTGGTCCGTCTCCAGAAACACATCCCAACTGTTTGAAACATTTGCTGCCCTGAGAAGTTTGTTGGAACAAATATTCCAATTGAAGGAAGGACTGTTTCCATTGTCAATTCCACCTGGTTTACCATTGGATTCTTTTCTGACCAAAGGAAACTCTTTCACTGGCACACCAACCAAACAGGTTGAGAAAGGCTTTTCTGGTTCCGAATTAGACAGACATATAGTATCCGATCCGGCAGCCTTGGCTAAGGTCACCCAAACACTCGTTTTCGGTTGATCCACAGGCAAATCTGCACGACAAAAAACAATTAAAATCAAGCAAAACAAGTATACCATTTGATTCTGCCCCATCTCTTTCAAGAACTAAGTTTTGGCAGAATTCTTTCTAAACAAAAACAATAACCTAAATTTTCAGCCAAAAATTAGCTTTGTTAAACAAACATTCAGCATTCAATTCGTATACTCATAAATAACATTGGCACAAAATCAGAGTTCATGGGTTCCACCGATGCACAAAGAACGTCAGGCACAAGAGGCGTCAGGCGAGACCCGGGATCCTTCCATTCGGTCCACGTCTGCGTACTCGCTTCCTCAGTTCTAGGCTCGACAACAGGTTCTGAAGTGCGATACGGTTTGACGTTTTTGGCAGGAACCCACTTAATTCTTCCAGCACCTGTGGAAATAGAAGCATACCCTTTGCCCCACGTTATTAATTGAAACGGGCCTTCCATCTGTCCAGAGTCAGGGTTTCTAATTAGAAGAGGAGGATGTTCTTTCAGTTTTGCCTGTGTGCTATTTGAAAAGTGTCTAAAGATTGGTGGATCTGGTTCTGTACTTGAACTATTTAGAAAATTAAAACCATACAAAGCCTTACTCAGTCTCATCTGTGGGGTGATTTCCGTTCCCCCTCTCTGTTGATCTAATATGCGTTTTAAGGTTTGATGTGTTCTTTCAATGATTGCTTGGCTTGTGGGAGAGTGGGGAATACCAAAAATGTGTCGAACACCCCATTCATTTAAAAATGTGGCCAATTTTTGAGATATGTATGCGGGACCATTGTCAGTTTTTACTTCTTGGGGTATACCCAATGAAGCAAAAGCTTGCAGGAAATGATGACAGGCATGGCTGCCAGTTTCACCTGTGTGAAGGGAAGCAAAAACTGCACCAGAGAACGTGTCTATGGAAACATGAATATTTTTAAATTTACCAAAAGAAGGCTATTTAGTAACACCTGTTTGCCACAACTGTAGGCTTTGTAAGCCTCGGGGGTTGATTGCTCCTGTAGAAACAGGAGGTTGTACCAATTGACAGTCAGGGCAAGTATGAATGATAGCTTTAGCTTGACTTTTAGTGATTTGGAACATTCGCATGAGTGCTTGTGCATTTTGGTGGAAAAAGGCATGACTCAATTTTGCTTGTTCAAAAATATTTGGCAATGTGTTAGAAATGACCATTGTCAGCTTGTCCGCTCTTGCATTTCCTTCCACTAAAAATCCAGGAAGTGAAGAATGCGCCCTAATGTGAGAAACAAAATATGGATTAGTTCTATATTGGAAAGTTATTAAAAGACATGAAAGCCAACGATGTACAGTTTCATTACTAACATCCTTTAAAATGGAACCTTCTATTCTCCTGACTACATTAGCAACATAAGCAGAATCTGTGACCAAATTAAAAGGCTGAGGAAACAGCTGAAAAGCTCAAACTACTGCAGCAAGCTCAACAATTTGAGGGGATCCCTCTACTGTTTGAATATCAGATTCCCAAACATCAGTCTTTTGATTAAACCAAGTCACAACGGACTTGTGGCTTTTACCAGAGCCATCAGTGAAGAGAGTCACAGCATGTAAAGGTTCTTCACTTAATTTAGGTTTTTCTCTGAAACTCAATTTTGCTTGCAGTAGTTTGTGAGCTGGATAGTGTATGGAACAAACACCTGGAAAACCTAAGAATGCATATTGTAAATCATCAGAATTTTGCATTGCCCAATTGAAATAATCATTTTTCAATGGCAAATAGATAACTGAACATTCTTGACCTGCCAAAGTTAACAATCTGGTTCTAGCCTTAATTATAATGTATGCAATCATTTCTAAAACTGAGCAAATGGTCTTTGAAAACCTGTAGGGAGGAAAAACCCATTCCATTATTAACAAAGGATCTTGTTCTGTGGCATCCCACTGGAAAATGAGACCACAAAGCTGCATCTTCTCTCCTAAGATTGCAAGAAAGAAAGGATTTTCAGGAACGCAGCGATGAGCTTGTCTTTTTTGAAGAGCTTCTGTGACTTTGTCGAGAGCAGCATGAGCTTCAGGGTTCTTGGCGAAGTGATGTCGCAACTTCCTCTCAGCAAATGGAAGAGCGGACTCAGTTCATCATTGGTGATTCCCAGCATCGGTCTGACCCAGTTGATTTCTCCTAGAAGTTGTTGTAACTCTTGTAGGTTGTTGACTCTGGTTCGGATCTGAATTTTCTGTGGTATTATTGTCGTCTTCCATCGTCTTCCATCATCTTCCATCCCAGGTACTTCTAAGGTGAAACTTGTTGAATTTTCGTTGCAGAGATTTCAAGTCCAGCTTTTTGAATTTCAGCAACAACACAGTCACGAGTTTCTTCCATCTCTTCCTTTCAAAGGACTCCACCCTTAAAGCCAATTTTTCTTTCTCTGTATCTATAGATTGACAAACACCAGAACAACCATGTTTTTGCTTAACTGAAAAAGAGTTCCCCGGAACCACAATTTCCCGAGTGGAAGCAGCCACCTCAGCCTCCACCCCAGGCCCAACAGAATCCAATTCAAGTTTCAGTGTCCCTGCACAAACAATTTTATGAAGTACAGTCAATTTTTCATTTCCATCTTTTACACACTTTGTTCCATCCCCCTTACAAGAGTCACATATTTTTACATTAACAGAACAACGCGAAGAAAAGTCCAAAAGAGTCTCATTTTTTCCCAGAGAGAGAGAAGAAAGATTTTGTTCAACAGAGTTCAAAGCAATACTTTCAGCATTTGCAACAACACTTGTAACATTCTCCGATACTCACACAGTCTCCGGTTTACTGGAATTAATTGAGACAGAACCAGAAGCTTTGTTTTCTGAGTCCAAGTTGATCTTATTATTATCAGTTTGTTTAAAACAGTGCTCCAACAGCGCTCTACAAACCGGCATAAGTTCTCTTAAGCTTTCATCTTTTTTGAGAGAGACTAGATTATAGATTCTCCAGTTTATCTGATCCCAAAAATGAAAAGTAAAAGCAGACTGCAGATTTAAATCTTGCGTATTCGCTTTAACCCAGATAAGTAAGTTTTTAAGCTCAGTTTTTGAAATTTCAGAGTGACCTTTTTCTTGTAACATTGTCTCTAATTGATGAAAAACATCCCATTCAACTTTTGATAAATTCGTTCCCATTTTTGTGTTCTTTTAATAATTTTCTTTTTCTCTATTTTGCCTCCCAACGTCACCCAAGCGCTCTCCCGAGATAAGTTACTTACAATTTTCTTGGCTTCGGCGGGAGAGATGATACAGTGTGCTCCTTGTTAACACTTGGGTCTCCGCAGCTGGTACTTCCACGATTTTTCTTTGTTTTTCTTCTATTCTACGTCCTCACACGAGGCACCAATATGCGGGGGACGGGACAGGTATAAGTCCAATGGTGTCAGGAGCCCACGCCTTTAAAAAGGAACCCACTAGGTCGCGGCAAATTATCCAAATATGGATAACATGGTAACCAGACCAGTGAAGAGATTTTTGCTTTTATTTCCGGCTCATCAGTCTCAAAATACAAAATGGAGACATGACAGCTCACTGATCCACACCAAAAAATGTCTCCTTCAACAGGGCTCATACAGCAATACATAAAATCATCTCAGACTAGAATTCAGCCAATCAGACACAGAAAACACATCTTGACAAGCATTCTATCCAATCTTATAAAACATAGGTAATCGTAGCTAAAACAAAGACTAGTTGATAAGAGACAAAGAACAGAGTTCTATTCATGCTAACCTTCTAAAGATATATATTAAATAATTTTGTTGCCATCCTAAAGCCAATTCTACAGAAGCCTATTGTTATTTGTCACGTCTACTGCTTGGGAAACTTTTCTGCTTGCATGGAAAACTTTTTCTGCTTGCATGGGAAACTTTTCTGCAATGCTAACAAAACTCCAGTCTAAGGCCTACATACTTCTTTGTAACCATTTCTTAAAAATCCTCTAACCTTATGGATTCCAACATTTCCCCCTCTCTGTTTGACCCAGAAGCTTTCATTTTCTTGTCGCTTGCTATTTGCGTTTCATAGCTCTATTGCAAAATTTCTGCTTATTATCTGCTGAAGACCTATTTTCACTAAACTGAAGCATTGCTATATTACGGCACAGCAACTTAATGCTGTGAAGACCCAATCCCTGAAAGAGAGATATGAATCACGTTTGGCAACAGTCACAAGGCATCGTTCAAAAAACTCTGGTCGATTCCAAGGCCTTAATTCAAAATCTTCGTTCATGTCAATACCCTCATCTACTGCTTTCGTGAGATTTCGTACACTCTCTGTGCTTCTACTTCCTAATTCTCCTGCTTGAATGACAAAAACTTCTCGGACTGTTTTGTTCATCATTCGCCGAACACAACAGAGTATACAAGGTGCCACTATCAATATCAGTATTAGAACACCTAATATGTAAAGACCTATCTTGCAAAGTTGCCTTAGCCAAGGTGCAAAACTCCAATTTTGAAACAAATCATCCAACCAGGAACCTCCATCTTCTTTAATTTGGGCTGTCAGATCCTTTAATTTTTGAATGCTTTTGTGAATGGATTCAGAATGATCAGACAAATTCATACAACCCAATCCTTCAAATTCCTCACAACCATGTCCTTCTGCCAGTAAGAGAAAATCAATGGCTGCTCTGTTTTGAAGAGTAGCATGTCTAATACTATCAACATCGGTCAACATATCACTGATTGCGGAGGATGTGGCATTAGCTTGTTTGCTCAGCCAACATCCAACTCGATCTAATTGTCTCAATGCCACAGCTGAAGCCAATTGGGGTAGAAATATACCTGCTGAAAGCCTTCTGGCGGCATTCCAAGGCATAAAATCACTCTGACAGTTCTCATCATAATGAGGAACAGCTCTTGTTTTCCTTTGTTTCTTTTTCATCACTGCTTTGGCAGTGGGGGCAATTATGGTAAGCATACCAATGCTACAAGGGCCACCTTCAAGGTGGGCTGGAATGCCTTGCCAACCTCTGTCTCCGCAAATGATCCAATACCCTTTTGGCAATTGCCGTGGATATTGGTCCGTCTCCAGAAACACATCCCAACTGTTTGAAACATTTGCTGCCCTGAGAAGTTTTTTCGAACAAATGTTCCAATTGAAGGAAGGACTGTTTCCATTGTCAATTCCACCTGGTTTACCATTGGATTCTTTTCTGACCAAAGGAAACTCTTTCACTGGCACACCAACCAAACAGGTTGAGAAAGGCTTTTCTGGTTCCGAATTAGACAGCCATATAGTATCCGATCCGGCAGCCTTGGCTAAGGTCACCCAAACACTCGTTTTCGGTTGATCCACAGGCAAATCTGCACGACAAAAAACAATTAAAATCAAGCAAAACAAGTATACCATTTGATTCTTCCCCATCTCTTTCAAGAACTAAGTTTTGGCAGAATTCTTTCTAAACAAAAACAATAACCTAAATTTTCAGCCAAAAATTAGCTTTGTTAAACAAACATTCAGCATTCAATTCGTATACTCATAAATAACATTGGCACAAAATCAGAGTTCATGGGTTCCACCGATGCACAAAGAACGTCAGGCACAAGAGGCGTCAGGCGAGACCCGGGATCCTTCCATTCGGTCCACGTCTGCGTACTCGCTTCCTCAGTTCTAGGCTCGACAACAGGTTCTGAAGTGCGATACGGTTTGACGTTTTTGGCAGGAACCCACTTAATTCTTCCAGCACCTGTGGAAATAGAAGCATACCCTTTGCCCCACGTTATTAATTGAAACGGGCCTTCCATCTGTCCAGAGTCAGGGTTTCTAATTAGAAGAGGAGGATGTTCTTTCAGTTTTGCCTGTGTGCTATTTGAAAAGTGTCTAAAGATTGGTGGATCTGGTTCTGTACTTGAACTATTTAGAAAATTAAAACCATACAAAGCCTTACTCAGTCTCATCTGTGGGGTGATTTCCGTTCCCCCTCTCTGTTGATCTAATATGCGTTTTAAGGTTTGATGTGTTCTTTCAATGATTGCTTGGCTTGTGGGAGAGTGGGGAATACCAAAAATGTGTCGAACACCCCATTCATTTAAAAATGTGGCCAATTTTTGAGATATGTATGCGGGACCATTGTCAGTTTTTACTTCTTGGGGTATACCCAATGAAGCAAAAGCTTGCAGGAAATGATGACAGGCATGGCTGCCAGTTTCACCTGTGTGAAGGGAAGCAAAAACTGCACCAGAGAACGTGTCTATGGAAACATGAATATTTTTAAATTTACCAAAAGAAGGCTATTTAGTAACACCTGTTTGCCACAACTGTAGGCTTTGTAAGCCTCGGGGGTTGATTGCTCCTGTAGAAACAGGAGGTTGTACCAATTGACAGTCAGGGCAAGTATGAATGATAGCTTTAGCTTGACTTTTAGTGATTTGGAACATTCGCATGAGTGCTTGTGCATTTTGGTGGAAAAAGGCATGACTCAATTTTGCTTGTTCAAAAATATTTGGCAATGTGTTAGAAATGACCATTGTTAGCTTGTCCGCTCTTGCATTTCCTTCCACTAAAAATCCAGGAAGTGAAGAATGCGCCCTAATGTGAGAAACAAAATATGGATTAGTTCTATATTGGAAAGTTATAAAAAGACATGAAAGCCAACGATGTACAGTTTCATTACTAACATCCTTTAAAATGGAACCTTCTATTCTCCTGACTACATTAGCAACATAAGCAGAATCTGTGACCAAATTAAAAGGCTGAGGAAACAGCTGAAAAGCTCAAACTACTGCAGCAAGCTCAACAATTTGAGGGGATCCCTCTACTGTTTGAATATCAGATTCCCAAACATCAGTCTTTTGATTAAACCAAGTCACAACGGACTTGTGGCTTTTACCAGAGCCATCAGTGAAGAGAGTCACAGCATGTAAAGGTTCTTCACTTAATTTAGGTTTTTCTCTGAAACTCAATTTTGCTTGCAGTAGTTTGTGAGCTGGATAGTGTATGGAACAAACACCTGGAAAACCTAAGAATGCATATTGTAAATCATCAGAATTTTGCATTGCCCAATTGAAATAATCATTTTTCTATGGCAAATAGATAACTGAACATTCTTGACCTGCCAAAGTTAACAATCTGGTTCTAGCCTTAATTATAATGTATGCAATCATTTCTAAAACTGAGCAAATGGTCTTTGAAAACCTGTAGGGAGGAAAAACCCATTCCATTATTAACAAAGGATCTTGTTCTGTGGCATCCCACTGGAAAATGAGACCACAAAGCTGCATCTTCTCTCCTAAGATTGCAAGAAAGAAAGGATTTTCAGGAATGCAGCGATGAGCTTGTCTTTTTTGAAGAGCTTCTGTGACTTTGTCGAGAGCAGCATGAGCTTCAGGGTTCTTGGCGAAGTGATGTCGCAACTTCCTCTCAGCAAATGGAAGAGCGGACTCAGTTCATCATTGGTGATTCCCAGCATCGGTCTGACCCAGTTGATTTCTCCTAGAAGTTGTTGTAACTCTTGTAGGTTGTTGACTCTGGTTCGGATCTGAATTTTCTGTGGTCTTCTTGTCGTCTTCCATCGTCTTCCATCATCTTCCATCCCAGGTACTTCTAAGGTGAAACTTGTTGAATTTTCGTTGCAGAGATTTCAAGTCCAGCTTTTTGAATTTCAGCAACAACACAGTCGCGAGTTTCTTCCATCTCTTCCTTTCAAAGGACTCCACCCTTAAAGCCAATTTTTCTTTCTCTGTATCTATAGATTGACAAACACCAGAACAACCATGTTTTTGCTTAACTGAAAAAGAGTTCCCCGGAACCACAATTTCCCGAGTGGAAGCAGCCACCTCAGCCTCCACCCCAGGCCCAACAGAATCCAATTCAAGTTTCAGTGTCCCTGCACAAACAATTTTATGAAGTACAGTCAATTTTTCATTTCCATCTTTTACACACTTTGTTCCATCCCCCTTACAAGAGTCACATATTTTTACATTAACAGAACAACGCGAAGAAAAGTCCAAAAGAGTCTCATTTTTTCCCAGAGAGAGAGAAGAAAGATTTTGTTCAACAGAGTTCAAAGCAATACTTTCAGCATTTGCAACAACACTTGTAACATTCTCCGATACACACACAGTCTCCAGTTTACTGGAATTTAATGAGACAGAACCAGAAGCTTTGTTTTCTGAGTCCAAGTTGATCTTATTATTATCAGTTTGTTTAAAACAGTGCTCCAACAGCGCTCTACAAACCGGCATAAGTTCTCTTAAGCTTTCATCTTTTTTGAGAGAGACTAGATTATAGATTCTCCAGTTTATCTGATCCCAAAAATGAAAAGTAAAAGCAGACTGCAGATTTAAATCTTGCGTATTCGCTTTAACCCAGATAAGTAAGTTTTTAAGCTCAGTTTTTGAAATTTCAGAGTGACCTTTTTCTTGTAACATTGTCTCTAATTGATGAAAAACATCCCATTCAACTTTTGATAAATTCGTTCCCATTTTTGTGTTCTTTTAATAATTTTCTTTTTCGCTATTTTGCCTCCCCACGTCACCCAAGCGCTCTCCCGAGATAAGTTACTTACAATTTTCTTGGCTTCGGCGGGAGAGATGATACAGTGTGCTCCTTGTTAACACTTGGGTCTCCGCAGCTGGTACTTCCACGATTTTTCTTTGTTTTTCTTCTATTCTACGTCCTCACACGAGGCACCAATATGCGGGGGACGGGACAGGTATAAGTCCAATAGTGTCATGAACCCACGCCTTAAAAAAGGAACCCACTAGGCCGCGGCAACATATCCAAATATGGATAACATGGTAACCAGACCAGTGAAGAGATTTTTGCTTTTATTTCCAGCACATCAGTCTCAAAATACAAAATGGAGACATGACAGCTCACTGATCCAAACCAAAAAATGTCTCCTTCAACAGGGCTCATACAGCAATACATAAAATCATCTCAGACTAGAATTCAGCCAATCAGACACAGAAAACACATCTTGACAAGCATTCTATCCAATCTTATAAAACATAGGTAATCGTAGCTAAAACAAAGACTAGTTGATAAGAGACAAAGAACAGAGTTCTATTCATGCTAGCCTTCTAAAGATATACATTAAATAACCTTGTTGCCATCCTAAAGCCAATTCTACAGAAGCCTATTGTTATTTGTCACGTCTACTGCTTGGGAAACTTTTCTGCTTGCATGGAAAACTTTTTCTGCTTGCATGGGAAACTTTTCTGCAATGCTAACAAAACTCCAGTCTAAGGCCTACATACTTCTTTGTAACCATTTCTTAAAAATCCTCTAACCTTATGGATTCCAACATTTCCCCCTCTCTGTTTGACCCAGAAGCTTTCCTTTTCTTGTCGCTTGCTATTTGCGTTTCATAGCTCTATTGCAAAATTTCTGCTTATTATCTGCTGAAGACCTATTTTCACTAAACTGAAGCATTGCTATATTACGGCACAGCAACTTAATGCTGTGAAGACCCAATCCCTGAAAGAGAGATATGAATCACGTTTGGCAACAGTCACAAGGCATCGTTCAAAAAACTCTGGTCGATTCCAAGGCCTTAATTCAAAACCTTCGTTCATGTCAATACTCTCATCTACTGCTTTCGTGAGATTTCGTACACTCTCTGTGCTTCTACTTCCTAATTCTCCTGCTTGAATGACAAAAACTTCTCGGACTGTTTTGTTCATCATTCACCGAAGACAACAGAGTATACAAGGTGCCACTATCAATATCAGTATTAGAACACCTAATATGTAAAGACCTATCTTGCAAAGTTGCCTTAGCCAAGGTGCAAAACTCCAATTTGGAAACAAATCATCCAACCAGGAACCTCCATCTTCTTTAATTTGGGCTGTCTGATCCTTTAATTTTTGAATGCTTTTGTGAATGGATTCAGAATGATCAGACAAATTCATACAACCCAATCCTTCAAATTCCTCACAACCATGTCCTTCTGCCAGTAAGAGAAAATCAATGGCTGCTCTGTTTTGAAGAGTAGCATGTCTAATACTGTCAACATCGGTCAACATATCACTGATTGCGGAGGATGTGGCATTAGCTTGTTTGCTCAGCCAACATCCAACTCGATCTAATTGTCTCAATGCCACAGCTGAAGCCAATTGGGGTAGAAATATACCTGCTGAAAGCCTTCTGGCGGCATTCCAAGGCATAAAATCACTCTGACAGTTCTCATCATAATGAGGAACAGCTCTTGTTTTCCTTTGTTTCTTTTTCATCACTGCTTTGGCAGTGGGGGCAATTATGGTAAGCATACCAATGCTACAAGGGCCACCTTCAAGGTGGGCTGGAATGCCTTGCCAACCTCTGTCTCCGCAAATGATCCAATACCCTTTTGGCAATTGCCGTGGATATTGGTCCGTCTCCAGAAACACATCCCAACTGTTTGAAACATTTGCTGCCCTGAGAAGTTTTTTGGACCAAATGTTCCAATTGAAGGAGGGACTGTTTCCATTGTCAATTCCACCTGGTTTACCATTGGATTCTTTTCTGACCAAAGGAAACTCTTTCACTGGCACACCAACCAAACAGGTTGAGAAAGGCTTTTCTGGTTCCGAATTAGACAGCCATATAGTATCCGATCCGGCAGCCTTGGCTAAGGTCACCCAAACACTCGTTTTCGGTTGATCCACAGGCAAATCTGCACGACAAAAAACAATTAAAATCAAGCAAAACAAGTATACCATTTGATTCTTCCCCATCTCTTTCAAGAACTAAGTTTTGGCAGAATTCTTTCTAAACAAAAACAATAACCTAAATTTTCAGCCAAAAATTAGCTTTGTTAAACAAACATTCAGCATTCAATTCGTATACTCATAAATAACATTGGCACAAAATCAGAGTTCATGGGTTCCACCGATGCACAAAGAACGTCAGGCACAAGAGGCGTCAGGCGAGACCCGGGATCCTTCCATTCGGTCCACGTCTGCGTACTCGCTTCCTCAGTTCTAGGCTCGACAACAGGTTCTGAAGTGCGATACGGTTTGACGTTTTTGGCAGGAACCCACTTAATTCTTCCAGCACCTGTGGAAATAGAAGCATACCCTTTGCCCCACGTTATTAATTGAAACGGGCCTTCCATCTGTCCAGAGTCAGGGTTTCTAATTAGAAGAGGAGGATGTTCTTTCAGTTTTGCCTGTGTGCTATTTGAAAAGTGTCTAAAGATTGGTGGATCTGGTTCTGTACTTGAACTATTTAGAAAATTAAAACCATACAAAGCCTTACTCAGTCTCATCTGTGGGGTGATTTCCGTTCCCCCTCTCTGTTGATCTAATATGCGTTTTAAGGTTTGATGTGTTCTTTCAATGATTGCTTGGCTTGTGGGAGAGTGGGGAATACCAAAAATGTGTCGAACACCCCATTCATTTAAAAATGTGGCCAATTTTTGAGATATGTATGCGGGACCATTGTCAGTTTTTACTTCTTGGGGTATACCCAATAAAGCAAAAGCTTGCAGGAAATGATAACAGGCATGGCTGCCAGTTTCACCTGTGTGAAGGGAAGCAAAAACTGCACCAGAGAACGTGTCTATGGAAACATGAATATTTTTAAATTTACCAAAAGAAGGCTATTTAGTAACACCTGTTTGCCACAACTGTAGGCTTTGTAAGCCTCGGGGGTTGATTGCTCCTGTAGAAACAGGAGGTTGTACCAATTGACAGTCAGGGCAAGTATGAATGATAGCTTTAGCTTGACTTTTAGTGATTTGGAACATTCGCATGAGTGCTTGTGCATTTTGGTGGAAAAAGGCATGACTCAATTTTGCTTGTTCAAAAATATTTGGCAATGTGTTAGAAATGACCATTGTCAGCTTGTCCGCTCTTGCATTTCCTTCCACTAAAAATCCAGGAAGTGAAGAATGCGCCCTAATGTGAGAAACAAAATATGGATTAGTTCTATATTGCAAAGTTATAAAAAGACATGAAAGCCAACGATGTAAAGTTTCATTACTAACATCCTTTAAAATGGAACCTTCTATTCTCCTGACTACATTAGCAACATAAGCAGAATCTGTGACCAAATTAAAAGGCTGAGGAAACAGCTGAAAAGCTCAAACTACTGCAGCAAGCTCAACAATTTGAGGGGATCCCTCTACTGTTTGAATATCAGATTCCCAAACATCAGTCTTTTGATTAAACCAAGTCACAACGGACTTGTGGCTTTTACCAGAGCCATCAGTGAAGAGAGTCACAGCATGTAAAGGTTCTTCACTTAATTTAGGTTTTTCTCTGAAACTCAATTTTGCTTGCAGTAGTTTGTGAGCTGGATAGTGTATGGAACAAACACCTGGAAAACCTAAGAATGCATATTGTAAATCATCAGAATTTTGCATTGCCCAATTGAAATAATCATTTTTCAATGGCAAATAGATAACTGAACATTCTTGACCTGCCAAAGTTAACAATCTGGTTCTAGCCTTAATTATAATGTATGCAATCATTTCTAAAACTGAGCAAATGGTCTTTGAAAACCTGTAGGGAGGAAAAACCCATTCCATTATTAACAAAGGATCTTGTTCTGTGGCATCCCACTGGAAAATGAGACCACAAAGCTGCATCTTCTCTCCTAAGATTGCAAGAAAGAAAGGATTTTCAGGAACGCAGCGATGAGCTTGTCTTTTTTGAAGAGCTTCTGTGACTTTGTCGAGAGCAGCACGAGCTTCAGGGGTTAAAGTTCTTGGCGAAGTGATGTCGCAACTTCCTCTCAGCAAATGGAAGAGCGGACTCAGTTCATCATTGGTGATTCCCAACATCGGTCTGACCCAGTTGATTTCTCCTAGAAGTTGTTGTAACTCTTGTAGGTTGTTGACTCTGGTTCGGATCTGAATTTTCTGTGGTATTATTGTCGTCTTCCATCGTCTTCCATCATCTTCCATCCCAGGTACTTCTAAGGTGAAACTTGTTGAATTTTCGTTGCAGAGATTTCAAGTCCAGCTTTTTGAATTTCAGCAACAACACAGTCGCGAGTTTCTTCCATCTCTTCCTTTCAAAGGACTCCACCCTTAAAGCCAATTTTTCTTTCTCTGTATCTATAGATTGACAAACACCAGAACAACCATGTTTTTGCTTAAGTGAAAAAGAGTTCCCCGGAACCACAATTTCCCGAGTGGAAGCAGCCACCTCAGCCTCCACCCCAGGCCCAACAGAATCCAATTCAGGTTTCAGTGTCCCTGCACAAACAATTTTAGGAAGTACAGTCACTTTTTCATTTCCATCTTTTACACACTTTGTTCCATCCCCCTTACAAGAGTCACATATTTTTACATTAACAGAACAACGCGAAGAAAAGTCCAAAAGAGTCTCATTTTTTCCCAGAGAGAGAGAAGAAAGATTTTGTTCAACAGAGTTCAAAGCAATACTTTCAGCATTTGCAACAACACTTGTAACATTCTCCGATACTCACACAGTCTCCGGTTTACTGGAATTTAATGAGACAGAACCAGAAGCTTTGTTTTCTGAGTCCAAGTTGATCTTATTATTATCAGTTTGTTTAAAACAGTGCTCCAACAGCGCTCTACAAACCGGCATAAGTTCTCTTAAGCTTTCATCTTTTTTGAGAGAGACTAGATTATAGATTCTCCAGTTTATCTGATCCCAAAAATGAAAAGTAAAAGCAGACTGCAGATTTAAATCTTGCGTATTCGCTTTAACCCAGATAAGTAAGTTTTTAAGCTCAGTTTTTGAAATTTCAGAGTGACCTTTTTCTTGTAACATTGTCTCTAATTGATGAAAAACATCCCATTCAACTTTTGATAAATTCGTTCCCATTTTTGTGTTCTTTTAATAATTTTCTTTTTCTCTATTTTGCCTCCCAACGTCACCCAAGCGCTCTCCCGAGATAAGTTACTTACAATTTTCTTGGCTTCGGCGGGAGAGATGATACAGTGTGCTCCTTGTTAACACTTGGGTCTCCGCAGCTGGTACTTCCACGATTTTTCTTTGTTTTTCTTCTATTCTACGTCCTCACACGAGGCACCAATATGCGGGGGACGGGACAGGTATAAGTCCAATAGTGTCATGAACCCACGCCTTAAAAAAGGAACCCACTAGGCCGCGGCAACATATCCAAATATGGATAACATGGTAACCAGACCAGTGAAGAGATTTTTGCTTTTATTTCCAGCACATCAGTCTCAAAATACAAAATGGAGACATGACAGCTCACTGATCCAAACCAAAAAATGTCTCCTTCAACAGGGCTCATACAGCAATACATAAAATCATCTCAGACTAGAATTCAGCCAATCAGACACAGAAAACACATCTTGACAAGCATTCTATCCAATCTTATAAAACATAGGTAATCGTAGCTAAAACAAAGACTAGTTGATAAGAGACAAAGAACAGAGTTCTATTCATGCTAGCCTTCTAAAGATATACATTAAATAACCTTGTTGCCATCCTAAAGCCAATTCTACAGAAGCCTATTGTTATTTGTCACGTCTACTGCTTGGGAAACTTTTCTGCTTGCATGGAAAACTTTTTCTGCTTGCATGGGAAACTTTTCTGCAATGCTAACAAAACTCCAGTCTAAGGCCTACATACTTCTTTGTAACCATTTCTTAAAAATCCTCTAACCTTATGGATTCCAACATTTCCCCCTCTCTGTTTGACCCAGAAGCTTTCCTTTTCTTGTCGCTTGCTATTTGCGTTTCATAGCTCTATTGCAAAATTTCTGCTTATTATCTGCTGAAGACCTATTTTCACTAAACTGAAGCATTGCTATATTACGGCACAGCAACTTAATGCTGTGAAGACCCAATCCCTGAAAGAGAGATATGAATCACGTTTGGCAACAGTCACAAGGCATCGTTCAAAAAACTCTGGTCGATTCCAAGGCCTTAATTCAAAACCTTCGTTCATGTCAATACTCTCATCTACTGCTTTCGTGAGATTTCGTACACTCTCTGTGCTTCTACTTCCTAATTCTCCTGCTTGAATGACAAAAACTTCTCGGACTGTTTTGTTCATCATTCACCGAAGACAACAGAGTATACAAGGTGCCACTATCAATATCAGTATTAGAACACCTAATATGTAAAGACCTATCTTGCAAAGTTGCCTTAGCCAAGGTGCAAAACTCCAATTTGGAAACAAATCATCCAACCAGGAACCTCCATCTTCTTTAATTTGGGCTGTCTGATCCTTTAATTTTTGAATGCTTTTGTGAATGGATTCGGAATGATCAGACAAATTCATACAACCCAATCCTTCAAATTCCTCACAACCATGTCCTTCTGCCAGTAAGAGAAAATCAATGGCTGCTCTGTTTTGAAGAGTAGCATGTCTAATACTATCAACATCGGTCAACATATCACTGATTGCGGAGGATGTGGCATTAGCTTGTTTGCTCAGCCAACATCCAACTCGATCTAATTGTCTCAATGCCACAGCTGAAGCCAATTGGGGTAGAAATATACCTGCTGAAAGCCTTCTGGCGGCATTCCAAGGCATAAAATCACTCTGACAGTTCTCATCATAATGAGGAACAGCTCTTGTTTTCCTTTGTTTCTTTTTCATCACTGCTTTGGCAGTGGGGGCAATTATGGTAAGCATACCAATGCTACAAGGGCCACCTTCAAGGTGGGCTGGAATGCCTTGCCAACCTCTGTCTCCGCAAATGATCCAATACCCTTTTGGCAATTGCCGTGGATATTGGTCCGTCTCCAGAAACACATCCCAACTGTTTGAAACATTTGCTGCCCTGAGAAGTTTTTTGGACCAAATGTTCCAATTGAAGGAGGGACTGTTTCCATTGTCAATTCCACCTGGTTTACCATTGGATTCTTTTCTGACCAAAGGAAACTCTTTCACTGGCACACCAACCAAACAGGTTGAGAAAGGCTTTTCTGGTTCCGAATTAGACAGACATATAGTATCCGATCCGGCAGCCTTGGCTAAGGTCACCCAAACACTCGTTTTCGGTTGATCCACAGGCAAATCTGCACGACAAAAAACAATTAAAATCAAGCAAAACAAGTATACCATTTGATTCTTCCCCATCTCTTTCAAGAACTAAGTTTTGGCAGAATTCTTTCTAAACAAAAACAATAACCTAAATTTTCAGCCAAAAATTAGCTTTGTTAAACAAACATTCAGCATTCAATTCGTATACTCATAAATAACATTGGCACAAAATCAGAGTTCATGGGTTCCACCGATGCACAAAGAACGTCAGGCACAAGAGGCGTCAGGCGAGACCCGGGATCCTTCCATTCGGTCCACGTCTGCGTACTCGCTTCCTCAGTTCTAGGCTCGACAACAGGTTCTGAAGTGCGATACGGTTTGACGTTTTTGGCAGGAACCCACTTAATTCTTCCAGCACCTGTGGAAATAGAAGCATACCCTTTGCCCCACGTTATTAATTGAAACGGGCCTTCCATCTGTCCAGAGTCAGGGTTTCTAATTAGAAGAGGAGGATGTTCTTTCAGTTTTGCCTGTGTGCTATTTGAAAAGTGTCTAAAGATTGGTGGATCTGGTTCTGTACTTGAACTATTTAGAAAATTAAAACCATACAAAGCCTTACTCAGTCTCATCTGTGGGGTGATTTCCGTTCCCCCTCTCTGTTGATCTAATATGCGTTTTAAGGTTTGATGTGTTCTTTCAATGATTGCTTGGCTTGTGGGAGAGTGGGGAATACCAAAAATGTGTCGAACACCCCATTCATTTAAAAATGTGGCCAATTTTTGAGATATGTATGCGGGACCATTGTCAGTTTTTACTTCTTGGGGTATACCCAATAAAGCAAAAGCTTGCAGGAAATGATAACAGGCATGGCTGCCAGTTTCACCTGTGTGAAGGGAAGCAAAAACTGCACCAGAGAACGTGTCTATGGAAACATGAATATTTTTAAATTTACCAAAAGAAGGCTATTTAGTAACACCTGTTTGCCACAACTGTAGGCTTTGTAAGCCTCGGGGGTTGATTGCTCCTGTAGAAACAGGAGGTTGTACCAATTGACAGTCAGGGCAAGTATGAATGATAGCTTTAGCTTGACTTTTAGTGATTTGGAACATTCGCATGAGTGCTTGTGCATTTTGGTGGAAAAAGGCATGACTCAATTTTGCTTGTTCAAAAATATTTGGCAATGTGTTAGAAATGACCATTGTCAGCTTGTCCGCTCTTGCATTTCCTTCCACTAAAAATCCAGGAAGTGAAGAATGCGCCCTAATGTGAGAAACAAAATATGGATTAGTTCTATATTGCAAAGTTATAAAAAGACATGAAAGCCAACGATGTAAAGTTTCATTACTAACATCCTTTAAAATGGAACCTTCTATTCTCCTGACTACATTAGCAACATAAGCAGAATCTGTGACCAAATTAAAAGGCTGAGGAAACAGCTGAAAAGCTCAAACTACTGCAGCAAGCTCAACAATTTGAGGGGATCCCTCTACTGTTTGAATATCAGATTCCCAAACATCAGTCTTTTGATTAAACCAAGTCACAACGGACTTGTGGCTTTTACCAGAGCCATCAGTGAAGAGAGTCACAGCATGTAAAGGTTCTTCACTTAATTTAGGTTTTTCTCTGAAACTCAATTTTGCTTGCAGTAGTTTGTGAGCTGGATAGTGTATGGAACAAACACCTGGAAAACCTAAGAATGCATATTGTAAATCATCAGAATTTTGCATTGCCCAATTGAAATAATCATTTTTCAATGGCAAATAGATAACTGAACATTCTTGACCTGCCAAAGTTAACAATCTGGTTCTAGCCTTAATTATAATGTATGCAATCATTTCTAAAACTGAGCAAATGGTCTTTGAAAACCTGTAGGGAGGAAAAACCCATTCCATTATTAACAAAGGATCTTGTTCTGTGGCATCCCACTGGAAAATGAGACCACAAAGCTGCATCTTCTCTCCTAAGATTGCAAGAAAGAAAGGATTTTCAGGAACGCAGCGATGAGCTTGTCTTTTTTGAAGAGCTTCTGTGACTTTGTCGAGAGCAGCACGAGCTTCAGGGGTTAAAGTTCTTGGCGAAGTGATGTCGCAACTTCCTCTCAGCAAATGGAAGAGCGGACTCAGTTCATCATTGGTGATTCCCAACATCGGTCTGACCCAGTTGATTTCTCCTAGAAGTTGTTGTAACTCTTGTAGGTTGTTGACTCTGGTTCGGATCTGAATTTTCTGTGGTATTATTGTCGTCTTCCATCGTCTTCCATCATCTTCCATCCCAGGTACTTCTAAGGTGAAACTTGTTGAATTTTCGTTGCAGAGATTTCAAGTCCAGCTTTTTGAATTTCAGCAACAACACAGTCGCGAGTTTCTTCCATCTCTTCCTTTCAAAGGACTCCACCCTTAAAGCCAATTTTTCTTTCTCTGTATCTATAGATTGACAAACACCAGAACAACCATGTTTTTGCTTAAGTGAAAAAGAGTTCCCCGGAACCACAATTTCCCGAGTGGAAGCAGCCACCTCAGCCTCCACCCCAGGCCCAACAGAATCCAATTCAGGTTTCAGTGTCCCTGCACAAACAATTTTAGGAAGTACAGTCACTTTTTCATTTCCATCTTTTACACACTTTGTTCCATCCCCCTTACAAGAGTCACATATTTTTACATTAACAGAACAACGCGAAGAAAAGTCCAAAAGAGTCTCATTTTTTCCCAGAGAGAGAGAAGAAAGATTTTGTTCAACAGAGTTCAAAGCAATACTTTCAGCATTTGCAACAACACTTGTAACATTCTCCGATACTCACACAGTCTCCGGTTTACTGGAATTTAATGAGACAGAACCAGAAGCTTTGTTTTCTGAGTCCAAGTTGATCTTATTATTATCAGTTTGTTTAAAACAGTGCTCCAACAGCGCTCTACAAACCGGCATAAGTTCTCTTAAGCTTTAATCTTTTTTGAGAGAGACTAGATTATAGAATCTCCAGTTTATCTGATCCCAAAAATGAAAAGTAAAAGCAGACTGCAGATTTAAATCTTGCGTATTCGCTTTAACCCAGATAAGTAAGTTTTTAAGCTCAGTTTTTGAAATTTCAGAGTGACCTTTTTCTTGTAACATTGTCTCTAATTGATGAAAAACATCCCATTCAACTTTTGATAAATTCGTTCCCATTTTTGTGTTCTTTTAATAATTTTCTTTTTCTCTATTTTGCCTCCCAACGTCACCCAAGCGCTCTCCCGAGATAACTACTTACAATTTTCTTGGCTTCGGCGGGAGAGATGATACAGTGTGCTCCTTGTTAACACTTGGGTCTCCGCAGCTGGTACTTCCACGATTTTTCTTTGTTTTTCTTCTATTCTACGTTCTCACACGAGGCACCAATATGCGGGGGACGGGACAGGTATAAGTCCAATAGTGTCAGGAACCCACGCCTTAAAAAAGGAACCCACTAGGCCGCGGCAAAATATCCAAATATGGATAACATGGTAACCAGACCAGTGAAGAGATTTTTGCTTTTATTTCCAGCACATCAGTCTCAAAATACAAAATGGAGACATGACAGCTCACTGATCCACACCAAAAAATGTCTCCTTCAACAGGGCTCATACAGCAATACATAAAATCATCTCAGACTAGAATTCAGCCAATCAGACACAGAAAACACATCTTGACAAGCATTCTATCCAATCTTATAAAACATAGGTAATCGTAGCTAAAACAAAGACTAGTTGATAAGAGACAAAGAACAGAGTTCTATTCATGCTAACCTTCTAAAGATATACATTAAATAACCTTGTTGCCATCCTAAAGCCAATTCTACAGAAGCCTATTGTTATTTGTCACGTCTACTGCTTGGGAAACTTTTCTGCTTGCATGGAAAACTTTTTCTGCTTGCATGGGAAACTTTTCTGCAATGCTAACAAAACTCCTGTCTAAGGCCTACATACTTCTTTGTAACCATTTCTTAAAAATCCTCTAACCTTATGGATTCCAACATTTCCCCCTCTCTGTTTGACCCAGAAGCTTTCCTTTTCTTGTCGCTTGCTATTTGCGTTTCATAGCTCTATTGCAAAATTTCTGCTTATTATCTGCTGAAGACCTATTTTCACTAAACTGAAGCATTGCTATAGTAGGGCACAGCAACTTAATGCTGTGAAGACCCAATCCCTGAAAGAGAGATATGAATCACGTTTGGCAACAGTCACAAGGCATCGTTCAAAAAACTCTGGTCGATTCCAAGGCCTTAATTCAAAACCTTCGCTCATGTCAATACCCTCATCTACTGTTTTCGTGAGATTTCATACACTCTCTGTGCTTCTACTTCCTAATTCTCCTGCTTGAATGACAAAAACTTCTCGGACTGTTTTGTTCATCATTCACCGAAGACAACAGAGTATACAAGGTGCCACTATCAATATCAGTATTAGAACACCTAATATGTAAAGACCTATCTTGCAAAGTTGCCTTAGCCAAGGTGCAAAACTCCAATTTGGAAACAAATCATCCAACCAGGAACCTCCATCTTCTTTAATTTGGGCTGTCAGATCCTTTAATTTTTGAATGCTTTTGTGAATGGATTCAGAATGATCAGATCAAATTCATACAACCCAATCCTTCAAATTCCTCACAACCATGTCCTTCTGCCAGTAAGAGAAAATCAATGGCTGCTCTGTTTTGAAGAGTAGCATGTCTAATACTGTCAACATCGGTCAACATATCACTGATTGCGGAGGATGTGGCATTAGCTTGTTTGCTCAGCCAACATCCAACTCGATCTAATTGTCTCAATGCCACAGCTGAAGCCAATTGGGGTAGAAATATACCTGCTGAAAGCCTTCTGGCGGCATTCCAAGGCATAAAATCACTCTGACAGTTCTCATCATAATGAGGAACAGCTCTTGTTTTCCTTTGTTTCTTTTTCATCACTGCTTTGGCAGTGGGGGCAATTATGGTAAGCATACCAATGCTACAAGGGCCACCTTCAAGGTGGGCTGGAATGCCTTGCCAACCTCTGTCTCCGCAAATGATCCAATACCCTTTTGGCAATTGCCGTGGATATTGGTCCGTCTCCAGAAACACATCCCAACTGTTTGAAACATTTGCTGCCCTGAGAAGTTTGTTGGAACAAATGTTCCAATTGAAGGAAGGACTGTTTCCATTGTCAATTCCACCTGGTTTACCATTGGATTCTTTTCTGACCAAAGGAAACTCTTTCACTGGCACACCAACCAAACAGGTTGAGAAAGGCTTTTCTGGTTCCGAATTAGACAGACATATAGTATCCGATCCGGCAGCCTTGGCTAAGGTCACCCAAACACTCGTTTTCGGTTGATCCACAGGCAAATCTGCACAACAAAAAGCAATTAAAATCAAGCAAAACAAGTATACCATTTGATTCTGCCCCATCTCTTTCAAGAACTAAGTTTTGGCAAAATTCTTTCTAAACAAAAACAATAACCTAAATTTTCAGCCAAAAATTAGCTTTGTTAAACAAACATTCAGCATTCAATTCGTATACTCATAAATAACATTGGCACAAAATCAGAGTTCATGGGTTCCACCGATGCACAAAGAACGTCAGGCACAAGAGGCGTCAGGCGAGACCCGGGATCCTTCCATTCGGTCCACGTCTGCGTACTCGCTTCCTCAGTTCTAGGCTCGACAACAGGTTCTGAAGTGCGATACGGTTTGACGTTTTTGGCAGGAACCCACTTAATTCTTCCAGCACCTGTGGAAATAGAAGCATACCCTTTGCCCCACGTTATTAATTGAAACGGGCCTTCCATCTGTCCAGAGTCAGGGTTTCTAATTAGAAGAGGAGGATGTTCTTTCAGTTTTGCCTGTGTGCTATTTGAAAAGTGTCTAAAGATTGGTGGATCTGGTTCTGTACTTGAACTATTTAGAAAATTAAAACCATACAAAGCCTTACTCAGTCTCATCTGTGGGGTGATTTCCGTTCCCCCTCTCTGTTGATCTAATATGCGTTTTAAGGTTTGATGTGTTCTTTCAATGATTGCTTGGCTTGTGGGAGAGTGGGGAATACCAAAAATGTGTCGAACACCCCATTCATTTAAAAATGTGGCCAATTTTTGAGATATGTATGCGGGACCATTGTCAGTTTTTACTTCTTGGGGTATACCCAATAAAGCAAAAGCTTGCAGGAAATGATAACAGGCATGGCTGCCAGTTTCACCTGTGTGAAGGGAAGCAAAAACTGCACCAGAGAACGTGTCTATGGAAACATGAATATTTTTAAATTTACCAAAAGAAGGCTATTTAGTAACACCTGTTTGCCACAACTGTAGGCTTTGTAAGCCTCGGGGGTTGATTGCTCCTGTAGAAACAGGAGGTTGTACCAATTGACAGTCAGGGCAAGTATGAATGATAGCTTTAGCTTGACTTTTAGTGATTTGGAACATTCGCATGAGTGCTTGTGCATTTTGGTGGAAAAAGGCATGACTCAATTTTGCTTGTTCAAAAATATTTGGCAATGTGTTAGAAATGACCATTGTCAGCTTGTCCGCTCTTGCATTTCCTTCCACTAAAAATCCAGGAAGTGAAGAATGCGCCCTAATGTGAGAAACAAAATATGGATTAGTTCTATATTGCAAAGTTATAAAAAGACATGAAAGCCAACGATGTAAAGTTTCATTACTAACATCCTTTAAAATGGAACCTTCTATTCTCCTGACTACATTAGCAACATAAGCAGAATCTGTGACCAAATTAAAAGGCTGAGGAAACAGCTGAAAAGCTCAAACTACTGCAGCAAGCTCAACAATTTGAGGGGATCCCTCTACTGTTTGAATATCAGATTCCCAAACATCAGTCTTTTGATTAAACCAAGTCACAACGGACTTGTGGCTTTTACCAGAGCCATCAGTGAAGAGAGTCACAGCATGTAAAGGTTCTTCACTTAATTTAGGTTTTTCTCTGAAACTCAATTTTGCTTGCAGTAGTTTGTGAGCTGGATAGTGTATGGAACAAACACCTGGAAAACCTAAGAATGCATATTGTAAATCATCAGAATTTTGCATTGCCCAATTGAAATAATCATTTTTCAATGGCAAATAGATAACTGAACATTCTTGACCTGCCAAAGTTAACAATCTGGTTCTAGCCTTAATTATAATGTATGCAATCATTTCTAAAACTGAGCAAATGGTCTTTGAAAACCTGTAGGGAGGAAAAACCCATTCCATTATTAACAAAGGATCTTGTTCTGTGGCATCCCACTGGAAAATGAGACCACAAAGCTGCATCTTCTCTCCTAAGATTGCAAGAAAGAAAGGATTTTCAGGAACGCAGCGATGAGCTTGTCTTTTTTGAAGAGCTTCTGTGACTTTGTCGAGAGCAGCACGAGCTTCAGGGGTTAAAGTTCTTGGCGAAGTGATGTCGCAACTTCCTCTCAGCAAATGGAAGAGCGGACTCAGTTCATCATTGGTGATTCCCAGCATCGGTCTGACCCAGTTGATTTCTCCTAGAAGTTGTTGTAACTCTTGTAGGTTGTTGACTCTGGTTCGGATCTGAATTTTCTGTGGTCTTCTTGTCGTCTTCCATCGTCTTCCATCATCTTCCATCCCAGGTACTTCTAAGGTGAAACTTGTTGAATTTTCGTTGCAGAGATTTCAAGTCCAGCTTTTTGAATTTCAGCAACAACACAGTCGCGAGTTTCTTCCATCTCTTCCTTTCAAAGGACTCCACCCTTAAAGCCAATTTTTCTTTCTCTGTATCTATAGATTGACAAACACCAGAACAACCATGTTTTTGCTTAAGTGAAAAAGAGTTCCCCGGAACCACAATTTCCCGAGTGGAAGCAGCCACCTCAGCCTCCACCCCAGGCCCAACAGAATCCAATTCAGGTTTCAGTGTCCCTGCACAAACAATTTTAGGAAGTACAGTCACTTTTTCATTTCCATCTTTTACACACTTTGTTCCATCCCCCTTACAAGAGTCACATATTTTTACATTAACAGAACAACGCGAAGAAAAGTCCAAAAGAGTCTCATTTTTTCCCAGAGAGAGAGAAGAAAGATTTTGTTCAACAGAGTTCAAAGCAATACTTTCAGCATTTGCAACAACACTTGTAACATTCTCCGATACTCACACAGTCTCCGGTTTACTGGAATTTAATGAGACAGAACCAGAAGCTTTGTTTTCTGAGTCCAAGTTGATCTTATTATTATCAGTTTGTTTAAAACAGTGCTCCAACAGCGCTCTACAAACCGGCATAAGTTCTCTTAAGCTTTCATCTTTTTTGAGAGAGACTAGATTATAGATTCTCCAGTTTATCTGATCCCAAAAATGAAAAGTAAAAGCAGACTGCAAATTTAAATCTTGCGTATTCGCTTTAACCCAGATAAGTAAGTTTTTAAGCTCAGTTTTTGAAATTTCAGAGTGACCTTTTTCTTGTAACATTGTCTCTAATTGATGAAAAACATCCCATTCAACTTTTGATAAATTCGTTCCCATTTTTGTGTTCTTTTAATAATTTTCTTTTTCTCTATTTTGCCTCCCAACGTCACCCAAGCGCTCTCCCGAGATAAGTTACTTACAATTTTCTTGGCTTCGGTGGGAGAGATGATACAGTGTGCTCCTTGTTAACACTTGGGTCTCCGCAGCTGGTACTTCCACGATTTTTCTTTGTTTTTCTTCTATTCTACGTTCTCACACGAGGCACCAATATGCGGGGGACGGGACAGGTATAAGTCCAATAGTGTCAGGAACCCACGCCTTAAAAAAGGAACCCACTAGGCCGCGGCAAAATATCCAAATATGGATAACATGGTAACCAGACCAGTGAAGAGATTTTTGCTTTTATTTCCAGCACATCAGTCTCAAAATACAAAATGGAGACATGACAGCTCACTGATCCACACCAAAAAATGTCTCCTTCAACAGGGCTCATACAGCAATACATAAAATCATCTCAGACTAGAATTCAGCCAATCAGACACAGAAAACACATCTTGACAAGCATTCTATCCAATCTTATAAAACATAGGTAATCGTAGCTAAAACAAAGACTAGTTGATAAGAGACAAAGAACAGAGTTCTATTCATGCTAACCTTCTAAAGATATACATTAAATAACCTTGTTGCCATCCTAAAGCCAATTCTACAGAAGCCTATTGTTATTTGTCACGTCTACTGCTTGGGAAACTTTTCTGCTTGCATGGAAAACTTTTTCTGCTTGCATGGGAAACTTTTCTGCAATGCTAACAAAACTCCTGTCTAAGGCCTACATACTTCTTTGTAACCATTTCTTAAAAATCCTCTAACCTTATGGATTCCAACATTTCCCCCTCTCTGTTTGACCCAGAAGCTTTCCTTTTCTTGTCGCTTGCTATTTGCGTTTCATAGCTCTATTGCAAAATTTCTGCTTATTATCTGCTGAAGACCTATTTTCACTAAACTGAAGCATTGCTATAGTAGGGCACAGCAACTTAATGCTGTGAAGACCCAATCCCTGAAAGAGAGATATGAATCACGTTTGGCAACAGTCACAAGGCATCGTTCAAAAAACTCTGGTCGATTCCAAGGCCTTAATTCAAAACCTTCGCTCATGTCAATACCCTCATCTACTGTTTTCGTGAGATTTCATACACTCTCTGTGCTTCTACTTCCTAATTCTCCTGCTTGAATGACAAAAACTTCTCGGACTGTTTTGTTCATCATTCACCGAAGACAACAGAGTATACAAGGTGCCACTATCAATATCAGTATTAGAACACCTAATATGTAAAGACCTATCTTGCAAAGTTGCCTTAGCCAAGGTGCAAAACTCCAATTTGGAAACAAATCATCCAACCAGGAACCTCCATCTTCTTTAATTTGGGCTGTCAGATCCTTTAATTTTTGAATGCTTTTGTGAATGGATTCAGAATGATCAGATCAAATTCATACAACCCAATCCTTCAAATTCCTCACAACCATGTCCTTCTGCCAGTAAGAGAAAATCAATGGCTGCTCTGTTTTGAAGAGTAGCATGTCTAATACTGTCAACATCGGTCAACATATCACTGATTGCGGAGGATGTGGCATTAGCTTGTTTGCTCAGCCAACATCCAACTCGATCTAATTGTCTCAATGCCACAGCTGAAGCCAATTGGGGTAGAAATATACCTGCTGAAAGCCTTCTGGCGGCATTCCAAGGCATAAAATCACTCTGACAGTTCTCATCATAATGAGGAACAGCTCTTGTTTTCCTTTGTTTCTTTTTCATCACTGCTTTGGCAGTGGGGGCAATTATGGTAAGCATACCAATGCTACAAGGGCCACCTTCAAGGTGGGCTGGAATGCCTTACCAACCTCTGTCTCCGCAAATGATCCAATACCCTTTTGGCAATTGCCGTGGATATTGGTCCGTCTCCAGAAACACATCCCAACTGTTTGAAACATTTGCTGCCCTGAGAAGTTTGTTGGAACAAATGTTCCAATTGAAGGAAGGACTGTTTCCATTGTCAATTCCACCTGGTTTACCATTGGATTCTTTTCTGACCAAAGGAAACTCTTTCACTGGCACACCAACCAAACAGGTTGAGAAAGGCTTTTCTGGTTCCGAATTAGACAGACATATAGTATCCGATCCGGCAGCCTTGGCTAAGGTCACCCAAACACTCGTTTTCGGTTGATCCACAGGCAAATCTGCACGACAAAAAGCAATTAAAATCAAGCAAAACAAGTATACCATTTGATTCTGCCCCATCTCTTTCAAGAACTAAGTTTTGGCAAAATTCTTTCTAAACAAAAACAATAACCTAAATTTTCAGCCAAAAATTAGCTTTGTTAAACAAACATTCAGCATTCAATTCGTATACTCATAAATAACATTGGCACAAAATCAGAGTTCATGGGTTCCACCGATGCACAAAGAACGTCAGGCACAAGAGGCGTCAGGCGAGACCCGGGATCCTTCCATTCGGTCCACGTCTGCGTACTCGCTTCCTCAGTTCTAGGCTCGACAACAGGTTCTGAAGTGCGATACGGTTTGACGTTTTTGGCAGGAACCCACTTAATTCTTCCAGCACCTGTGGAAATAGAAGCATACCCTTTGCCCCACGTTATTAATTGAAACGGGCCTTCCATCTGTCCAGAGTCAGGGTTTCTAATTAGAAGAGGAGGATGTTCTTTCAGTTTTGCCTGTGTGCTATTTGAAAAGTGTCTAAAGATTGGTGGATCTGGTTCTGTACTTGAACTATTTAGAAAATTAAAACCATACAAAGCCTTACTCAGTCTCATCTGTGGGGTGATTTCCGTTCCCCCTCTCTGTTGATCTAATATGCGTTTTAAGGTTTGATGTGTTCTTTCAATGATTGCTTGGCTTGTGGGAGAGTGGGGAATACCAAAAATGTGTCGAACACCCCATTCATTTAAAAATGTGGCCAATTTTTGAGATATGTATGCGGGACCATTGTCAGTTTTTACTTCTTGGGGTATACCCAATAAAGCAAAAGCTTGCAGGAAATGATAACAGGCATGGCTGCCAGTTTCACCTGTGTGAAGGGAAGCAAAAACTGCACCAGAGAACGTGTCTATGGAAACATGAATATTTTTAAATTTACCAAAAGAAGGCTATTTAGTAACACCTGTTTGCCACAACTGTAGGCTTTGTAAGCCTCGGGGGTTGATTGCTCCTGTAGAAACAGGAGGTTGTACCAATTGACAGTCAGGGCAAGTATGAATGATAGCTTTAGCTTGACTTTTAGTGATTTGGAACATTCGCATGAGTGCTTGTGCATTTTGGTGGAAAAAGGCATGACTCAATTTTGCTTGTTCAAAAATATTTGGCAATGTGTTAGAAATGACCATTGTCAGCTTGTCCGCTCTTGCATTTCCTTCCACTAAAAATCCAGGAAGTGAAGAATGCGCCCTAATGTGAGAAACAAAATATGGATTAGTTCTATATTGCAAAGTTATAAAAAGACATGAAAGCCAACGATGTAAAGTTTCATTACTAACATCCTTTAAAATGGAACCTTCTATTCTCCTGACTACATTAGCAACATAAGCAGAATCTGTGACCAAATTAAAAGGCTGAGGAAACAGCTGAAAAGCTCAAACTACTGCAGCAAGCTCAACAATTTGAGGGGATCCCTCTACTGTTTGAATATCAGATTCCCAAACATCAGTCTTTTGATTAAACCAAGTCACAACGGACTTGTGGCTTTTACCAGAGCCATCAGTGAAGAGAGTCACAGCATGTAAAGGTTCTTCACTTAATTTAGGTTTTTCTCTGAAACTCAATTTTGCTTGCAGTAGTTTGTGAGCTGGATAGTGTATGGAACAAACACCTGGAAAACCTAAGAATGCATATTGTAAATCATCAGAATTTTGCATTGCCCAATTGAAATAATCATTTTTCAATGGCAAATAGATAACTGAACATTCTTGACCTGCCAAAGTTAACAATCTGGTTCTAGCCTTAATTATAATGTATGCAATCATTTCTAAAACTGAGCAAATGGTCTTTGAAAACCTGTAGGGAGGAAAAACCCATTCCATTATTAACAAAGGATCTTGTTCTGTGGCATCCCACTGGAAAATGAGACCACAAAGCTGCATCTTCTCTCCTAAGATTGCAAGAAAGAAAGGATTTTCAGGAACGCAGCGATGAGCTTGTCTTTTTTGAAGAGCTTCTGTGACTTTGTCGAGAGCAGCACGAGCTTCAGGGGTTAAAGTTCTTGGCGAAGTGATGTCGCAACTTCCTCTCAGCAAATGGAAGAGCGGACTCAGTTCATCATTGGTGATTCCCAGCATCGGTCTGACCCAGTTGATTTCTCCTAGAAGTTGTTGTAACTCTTGTAGGTTGTTGACTCTGGTTCGGATCTGAATTTTCTGTGGTCTTCTTGTCGTCTTCCATCGTCTTCCATCATCTTCCATCCCAGGTACTTCTAAGGTGAAACTTGTTGAATTTTCGTTGCAGAGATTTCAAGTCCAGCTTTTTGAATTTCAGCAACAACACAGTCGCGAGTTTCTTCCATCTCTTCCTTTCAAAGGACTCCACCCTTAAAGCCAATTTTTCTTTCTCTGTATCTATAGATTGACAAACACCAGAACAACCATGTTTTTGCTTAACTGAAAAAGAGTTCCCCGGAACCACAATTTCCCGAGTGGAAGCAGCCACCTCAGCCTCCACCCCAGGCCCAACAGAATCCAATTCAGGCTTCAGTGTCCCTGCACAAACAATTTTAGGAAGTACAGTCACTTTTTCATTTCCATCTTTTACACACTTTGTTCCATCCCCCTTACAAGAGTCACATATTTTTACATTAACAGAACAACGCAAAGAAAAGTCCAAAAGAGTCTCATTTTTTCCCAGAGAGAGAGAAGAAAGATTTTGTTCAACAGAGTTCAAAGCAATACTTTCAGCATTTGCAACAACACTTGTAACATTCTCCGATACTCACACAGTCTCCGGTTTACTGGAATTTAATGAGACAGAACCAGAAGCTTTGTTTTCTGAGTCCAAGTTGATCTTATTATTATCAGTTTGTTTAAAACAGTGCTCCAACAGCGCTCTACAAACCGGCATAAGTTCTCTTAAGCTTTCATCTTTTTTGAGAGAGACTAGTTTATAGATTCTCCAGTTTATCTGATCCCAAAAATGAAAAGTAAAAGCAGACTGCAGATTTAAATCTTGCGTATTTGCTTTAACCGAGATAAGTAAGTTTTTAAGCTCAGTTTTTGAAATTTCAGAGTGACCTTTTTCTTGTAACATTGTCTCTAATTGATGAAAAACATCCCATTCAACTTTTGATAAATTCGTTCCCATTTTTGTGTTCTTTTAATAATTGTCTTTTTCCCTATTTTGCCTCCCAACGTCACCCAAGCGCTCTCCCGAGATAAGTTACTTACAATTTTCTTGGCTTCGGCGGGAGAGATGATACAGTGTGCTCCTTGTTAACACTTGGGTCTCCGCAGCTGGTACTTCCACGATTTTTCTTTGTTTTTCTTCTATTCTACGTCCTCACACGAGGCACCAATATGCGGGGGACGGGACAGGTATAAGTCCAATAGTGTCACGAACCCACGCCTTAAAAAAGGAACCCACTAGGCCGCGGCAAAATATCCAAATATGGATAACATGGTAACCAGACCAGTGAAGAGATTTTTGCTTTTATTTCCAGCACATCAGTCTCAAAATACAAAATGGAGACATGACAGCTCACTGATCCACACCAAAAAATGTCTCCTTCAACAGGGCTCATACAGCAATACATAAAATCATCTCAGACTAGAATTCAGCCAATCAGACACAGAAAACACATCTTGACAAGCATTCTATCCAATCTTATAAAACATAGGTAATCGTAGCTAAAACAAAGACTAGTTGATAAGAGACAAAGAACAGAGTTCTATTCATGCTAACCTTCTAAAGATATACATTAAATAACCTTGTTGCCATCCTAAAGCCAATTCTACAGAAGCCTATTGTTATTTGTCACGTCTACTGCTTGGGAAACTTTTCTGCTTGCATGGAAAACTTTTTCTGCTTGCATGGGAAACTTTTCTGCAATGCTAACAAAACTCCTGTCTAAGGCCTACATACTTCTTTGTAACCATTTCTTAAAAATCCTCTAACCTTATGGATTCCAACATTTCCCCCTCTCTGTTTGACCCAGAAGCTTTCATTTTCTTGTCGCTTGCTATTTGCGTTTCATAGCTCTATTGCAAAATTTCTGCTTATTATCTGCTGAAGACCTATTTTCACTAAACTGAAGCATTGCTATAGTAGGGCACAGCAACTTAATGCTGTGAAGACCCAATCCCTGAAAGAGAGATATGAATCACGTTTGGCAACAGTCACAAGGCATCGTTCAAAAAACTCTGGTCGATTCCAAGGCCTTAATTCAAAACCTTCGCTCATGTCAATACCCTCATCTACTGTTTTCGTGAGATTTCGTACACTCTCTGTGCTTCTACTTCCTAATTCTCCTGCTTGAATGACAAAAACTTCTCGGGCTGTTTTGTTCATAATTCGCCGAAGACAACAGAGTATACAAGGTGCCACTATCAATATCAGTATTAGAACACCTAATATGTAAAGACCTATCTTGCAAAGTTGCCTTAGCCAAGGTGCAAAACTCCAATTTGGAAACAAATCATC